>NC_133656.1:114062939-114346184 GCF_009905375.1 Apium graveolens
TTGAAGCATTCTGGAAACTAAATACTGATTTTACAATTAAATGCAATCAGAAAATCATTTAGGAATAAATAATCAATAAAAAATTGATTTCTATATTTTATAAATTCCTAAAAATAATAAATAAAATAAAAAATAAAAAAATAATTTTAGAAACAATTTTACCATTTATAAGAATAATATTCAGTAAATTACTTTAAAAATGAATTAAATTCATACAACTCGATAATTAATTATAAAATTAATCTTCACATCCAACAAATCACAACAATTAATAATACAACAAAACATAGCTGACAAAACTATCACATAATTTATTTATTTAATAATTCAATAATTAAATTTATATATCGGATCCGAAAATAGGTTACTTAGCCGCTAAGTAACTAAAAAGACGATACGATTTTAATACCAAACTTTGATAATTATCAAACAAAGCTTCCCATAAAACACTTTATACGAAAATAAGGTAATAATATCTCGCCTCTTGAGAATATGGATTGTTATCGATCTATAAAATGATTAGCGTATCGAAAATTTCACGCCGGGACTTGCACAGGTCAAACTGTATTCCGGATTGAAAAAGTCAAAACACGGAAAGTTTTCAGAATTATCAGATTAGGTTAGGAAGGAGTTTTCGGAAGAGTTTCGGGTTGAAAAAACGCAAAAAACGGTTGAAGCGGGGCGATTTCTGATTCTAAAATATAATTTTATAATTACGTAAAAATAATCATTCTTAATTCTATAAATTCTTATAAAATCATATAATAATCCAAAAATTACTAGAAAAATACCAAAATTATCTATATTTAATTCTGGATAACTACAAAATTAAAACATCCTAATTCCACAGATATTAACACCCAAATATTAATATCAATCATCGAATAATTCACCAAAATTCACATAGTAATCACATAATAATTATTTATTGATAAAAATATTTACATAATATTTTTCGGACGTTACAACAAGCATCGTTTGATATTAAAACTACTTGAAATCGATTGTAACAGTCCACATGAAACTATATCAAGCATCAATCACAAACAATAACTCCTGGAATCAAAACACCTAATTTCGAGTATAAACCCTAATTTTCAAATCGAAAATCAAAAGAATCAAACGTGAAATTGATGATAAAATAGATAGAACAGATCATAAGCTTCGTTTCATGAAAGATTTGAGCAATAGAATCACTTTCAAATCTGCAGTTTAATTCTTGGATTTTTCTTCACCAACAAACTAAATTTCTTGATTTTTCTGATTTTTAATAATTAATTAAATGAAAATTAACAATAATTCAACTATTTATATTAACTAAAGTAATACCCCTAAATAAAATTAAGGGTCCAATTACACATCTAATAAAAATATTTGGCCCCAATTTTTATAATTTTTGGATATTAATTACGAATTTTTAAAAATCCAATAAATACAAAATATATGCAAAAAATTCCCAAAAATTATGAATAATACAAAAATGCAAAGAAAAATGATGTTTGATGATTTCATGATCATATTAAAATATAAATGTGATTTTTGTGGGGTTTTTGACACCCGAAGGGGCCCGGAAAAGTGGTTTTTCGCGAAAAAGGTAAATTTGTAAAACGTCTAGATATTCAGAATATCGATGTGTATAGGCCATACTTGGAAAAATAGGGCCAATGATTTTGTTTGAAATATGGGCTTTTAAAACACTGTTTGAGCTATACAAATTTTGATATAAAATATATAACTTACAATAAAAGACTCGATAAATACCTAAAACACATTCTAATCAAAACAGAGAACACGTAGCACATAGCAATTAGGGTTTTATGACTCAACACACTTAATCACATAATAATACACACAATTATCTTTATTAAGATATGATACAGACATAATTTCTCGGTCGTTACATTCTCCCCCTTATTAGGATTCTGTCCTCAGAATCACGCTATAAAAATAACTGAGGGTACTTTTCAACATATCGCTCTCAAGATCCCAGGTTAACTCTTCAACCACAGGATTTCTCCACAAGACTCTTACTAATGGTACAGACTTATTCTTAAGACTCTCTCTTGCCAATCTAAAATTCTTACCGGTTGTTCTATATATGACAAATCTGCTTGAAGCTCTATCGGCTCATACTCTATTACATGCCTTTTATCAGGGTTATACTTCTTAAGCATTGACACATGAAATACATTATGAATATGTTACATATAGGGCGGTAAAGCCAACTCGTATGCAACTTTTCCGACTCTCTTTAAAATTTTAAATGGACCGACGTATCGAGGCTTTATCTTGCCCTTGTTGCCAAACCTAGTCAATCCCTTCCATGGTGATATCTTTATCAGTACATGTTCTCCTTGATAGTCCACATCTTTTCTGGTTGGATCTGCATATTTACATTGTCGATTTGTGTTGCTTCGAGTCACTTTCGAATAAGTTCTACTTTTTCCTTGGTCTGCTGAATCAGTTCTGGACCTAGAATTTTGCGCTCTCCAACTTCATCCCAATATGTAGGTGATCTACATTTTCTTCCATTAAGGCTTCATAAGGTTGCATTCCGATGCTCACATGGTAGCTGTTGTTATAGGAGAATTCAACTAACTGTAAATGTTCGTCCCAACTGCCTTCAAAATATATCACACGTACATGTAACATATCTTCAATTGTCTGAATAGTCCTTTCACTTTTCCCGTCCATCTGAGGATGATAAGCAGTGCTCATGTTTAGCTTGGTCCCTAGACATTCCTGGAATTGACTCTAAAATCTCGAATTAAATCGTGAAACTCGGTCCGATACAATGGACACGAGTACTCCATGACACATCACTATTTCTTTGAGATATAGGTTTACTAACTTGTCAAGCGAAAACCTTTCGTTGATTGGAAGGAAATGTGTTGACTTCGTTAATCTGTCGATGATAACCCAAATCGCATCGTGATTTGCTCTGGTCCTTGGAAGTCCCATGATGAAATCCATAGCTAATTGCTCCCATTTCCAATCTGGAATATCTAGTGGTTGTAGTAATCTGCTCGGGCGTTGATGTTCAGCTTTGACTCTTTGGCACATATAACATTTCCTGACCCATCTTCCTATCTCTTTCCTCATATCTGGCCACCAAAAATCTCTATACATCTTGGTGCTTTCGGGATGAATTGAATATCTTTAGCTGTGAGCGTCTTGCAAAATTTCCGCTTTCAATTTCGGTACATTAGGTATCCAGATTCTCGAAGCAACTCGAAAAATTCCCTTATCATCTTTATAGCTGGTAATTTCTTCTCCTGACAAATTATTAATTTCATGATTCATTATTTCCTCCTGACATTTTCTTATCTTTTTCAATAATTCCGGTTGAAAAGTCATTGCGTAGATCATTTCAGTGGAGCTTTCTGGAACACGAACTTCAATCTCCGATTTATCGAATTCTTTCATCAATTCCTCTGAAGATGTTATCAGATTCAATCTTTCCTTCCAACTCAACGCATCTTCCATGACATTTGTTTTGCCTGGATGATTGTAATAACCCCAATTTTTGAGAAATTTTGAAACCCTTATGAATAGTGTTTTTGCTGAACGAGAAAACTTTTCATGCCACGCTATGTAGGGGTTCTGTTATTGATCTTATGGGATATTATTAGTACTCTATGTGGTATTAAGTGTATGTAAAGATCGTCAGAATCCAATTCCGAACACTTTGATTTTTCCCGGAAATACACTAGATACGGAAAGATTTGAGAAAAAGGTAACAGGATAAAAAGGATTTAAATAAAAGGATTATAGGAGAGGATCATAAAAGGAATATAATATATTGAGAAAGGTTAAGGGAACCTAAGTAATAAGATCCCGGGTATGATCCCTCAAACGATAAACGAAAACGAAAGTTAAGCGAACCGTATAACAGATCAGCGGTCATTAGGCAAACGATTAGGAAGTTAATCAAAGGGATTAGGGGGAAGGATGTCATCCAACCAATAGAAAGAGGACAAGGAAGGAGGATGACATCATGAAGATGACATAAGCATGATATGGGAAGGAAGGAGGTGTGGTAGCTTTGTAACCACACAATTTCAAGGGCAAGAAGGTAATTGACTAAAGCAAGCACAAAAACCAATCCAACCAAGTCCAAGTAAAATCATTTTCATCAAAAATCAAAGCAACCAAGGCTTTGTTCTTCATGCTCACGGCTTTTCACTATTTCAAAAGGCAAGAGAAATCAAAATCCAAGATCCAAGCTTCCTAAATTGGTAAGATAATTCCCTAATCATCTTCATGCTTAGTTAGGACTATATCATGAGTTTAAGCCATTAATTCCTTCTCAATCTTCTTCATTTAACTCAAAGAAGAAGACAATGAATAGTGTTTTCAAGTTTTTAACTTGAACTTTTTCTTGTTTTTTCTTGAAGATCCAAGCATTCTTAAGACTTCTCAAAGCTTCTTAAGGCTTCCTAGCTCCACCCACCACTTCAAGGAAGGTATACCATCTCCAAACCCTAGATTCCTATTATCTATAAGATGATTTTGATTAGTGGGTTGATATTGTAGTTTGTTGTTATGATTTAGAGTTTGGGATTTTGGAATGGTAGTGAAATGGAATGGTAATTGTTGTGGTTTTGATTTAAAGGAACTTAAGTATGATTAAAGTTAAGTTTAGGCATAAGTATGAATGATTAATTGAATTGGTTGGGGTTGTTATGATGTGATAAGGATGGATGTTGGTTGTATGTTGGATTTGAGGTTGGTTTGTGGTTGGTTTGTATGGTTTAAAATTGGGAAATCGGCGTAAACATAGCCGTCATAACGTCCGATTTTCTTTGGACTGTTTTTGTGCATAGCATTATGACCCGAGAACCCCCTTCTAGATTATGACCACTGCCATGTTTAGATAGCTCATGTTACGAGCTTCGTTTTGATATGTAGTTCGTTCGATTCCGATGCACGGTTTAGGAGAAACGACCGTTTCAAGTAACGGCGTTTCGCGTAACGAAACTTTTTCCCTCGCCTTACTTTGAAACATAGGTTAAAGACCAAAAGGGTTAATTAATGTATGAAACCATTTATGGTAAGGTGTGTTAGGCAGTTGGTTAAGACATTCGCGAAGGAATCGCTTTAAAACTCATAAAGGTTAAATTATTAAAAATGGTGGAGCCGAGGGTACCCGAGTGACTTAAGCGAATCGGTGAGCGCAAAACAAGCGTTAGAGTCTAAGTTAGTTAAAGTATAGGTTTACAAGTGATTTTGGTTAATTCCAACTTACTTGTTGTTTATAGGTTATCAGACTCGTCCCGAGCCTTTCTCACCCCCAAGTCGCTCAGGCAAGTTTTCTACCCGTTATACTGTTGCTGTGATGTAAATATATGTATATGCATTATCTTGTGATATTGCATGATTGATTATAGCAACATTTTGCGATATATTGAAGCATGCTGCTATGGATATATATGCATGCCTGTTCAGATTCTTGGAATATATATCTGTTGGTTCAGTTGAATACCTATGCTAGCGGATAGCGGTATCTTGCATATTACCCTTCGTACTAGGGACCCAAAGGTGAAAATATTTTCTAAAACCGGGAGTCGAGGATCCCGAGTAGTAGATTTTGTATATATATGGATATGGATATATAATATTTATATTTATATATATATACATATATATGGTCATAGTTTTCAAAACTATTAATCGAATAAGGTTTATTCGATAACTTTAACTTTATTTTATTATTGAATATTATTTCGAATATTATTCGAAGGCGTATGACTCCTTTATATTATGTATGAATATTACCTGGATATTCATTTGAGGATGTATGACTCCTTTTATTTTATTTAATGAATATTATTTATAATATTCATTCGAGGTATTAGACTCGCTTATTATTTTAATGATATTATTTCGAATATCTCATTCGAGGGCTTATGACAGCTTATTTTATTTAATGAATATTTTTGGAATATTCATTTGAGGATCTATGACTCGCTTATTTGCTGAATTATTCTTTATTTTATTAAAGAATAAGGTGTTAATAATCAACTTATTTTCGATTATTCAATAAGATAATACTTTCATATAGTATATCTTTGGTTATTTAATACTCGTTTCAAGTATAAGTTTTTAAAACTTCTACTTCAATTATTTTATAAAAGATTATTCTTTATGGGAATATTATTTTAATAATACTATTCAGTCATTTTTTCTAAATATTCTGGGGACTGATTTACTTCATTAAATCAGCTTTACTCCAACACTCTATATTAAGTGTTTTAGATGTCTTCAAAATGATTTTTAAAAAGTAGAGCGGATCCAAAACTCATTTTTTTATATTTAAGATCTTCCTTTTAAAGGGGATTTAAATACTCGTTCAAAACTTGAGGGATCCGTCTCATGGTGTATTTTACATTCGCAACGAGGTTGCTGTTTTGAGAAAACATCTGATTACTTGCCCATCGTTCGGGAAGTAAGTCCATCTATTGAGTCGGCATAAGCAACATGGGCTCAGTGGGCGTCCATGATAGTGTAAGTGGCTCAGTGGGAGTCCATCAAATGCATAAGTGGCTGAGTGGCAGTCCAGCATAAGGTCCTAATTATGACCAGGGTGATGACCAGTGGGGAATTCGTCCATCTACTAGTAGAAAAGGTTACTTATGGGTATCTTTGCCTGATCAGCAAGATATCTGGTTTATGCCAAAGGTTTTCTTTCCTTCCAAATTCATTGGATATTGCAACTCTGTTCATACTTTACATAACAGAGGTTCCAGGAAATGTTTTAGAGATATATATATGTGGATATATATATCGGGACTAAAATAAAGTATCTCATAACTTTTTCATTCAATAATATTTCAAAGATTGAATCTATTCAAATCTTGTCTTGTAGTCTCATCTATGTGATGAACTTTTGAAACTGATTATAACTTGAACGGTGGTAGTTCAAGTAGTATTGGGAAAGATATAAGTATATTGGGGTATTTGGTAACCTCATCTTTTAAACTTATATCTAGTTAATAATTGTCTTATGAATGACAAAGATTTTCAGAAAAACGTTGAGACAAGGTTAGATGTATGAGATCACCTTGCAACGATATTTTTTTTATATATACAGTTATACACTGGGACTTTGTGTATATATGCATGGAAGAGGACTTCCAATATTTTGAAAAGTATATATGTATATATACTGAATATTTTGCGACTTCATCGCATTAAGATATCAAACTTGGTTCATTTCTTTTGACCAAGACTTTCATGAGTATTATGAGTAGGCTCATATATTGTAAATCATTATACATATTATTTTGGTGGGCTTGCTGCTCACCCTTGCTTTATTTCTTCATCACACAACAACAGTTAGGAAAGATGGCCAGACTCCAGCAGACCCAGCGCAAGTGCGTGGGAAGCGTCCCGCGTCTTCCCGTTGATGTTGTAGCTGCTATAGCTGCAGAGGTAGATCTATTGTAGATCAGACCCTCTACTTTTGAGAATCAATTATGTATAATTATAACTTGTGGCAGATAATGGCAATTAACTGTAAATTTATCAAGTAATCATTTTGGGTTGTAATAACTTTTAAATTGTGGATTCAAAGACTTGTACTTATTTAAATTTCATCTCTGAGACTATAACGGGTTGTGGTGTGTGTTAGTGTGGGGTCACAGCATAAGGTTATTATTATTAATTAAGTGAAGTGATATTGTGGAAAGAAAGACCGTGACGACCCCGGATCCTCGACCCCGGATCTGGGGGTGTTACGGAAATGGTATCAGAGCTAAGCGTTATAAACCTCAGAGATGATGGGACGTTAAGATAATAAGTTCACAAAGATAATAAGAACTCTTGCCAAGTTCATAGTCGGGCTACCTAACGTAGTACTGACAGTTAAAACCCTTATGGGAACCCTTATAAATATCGTGATAGGAGCGTAGTTCGTTATCGTATATGGTAGCGGGACTCCGAACCCTGAGGTTGAGGAGCAACAGCGCGATGATGTTTTATTACTAATTGGAGATCGGATTGTGGATCCGATAGAGTGTCCTAATGCAGGACCGGATGATGTTGATATTGAGGATGTAGCGGTTGAGGATGTTGTCCTAGAAGGGATAGTTATTGAGGAGGATCCCATGGAGGATCCTGACAAGATTTGGATAAAGGACCACTGATGAATTGATGGACCATGGTTAGGTCGACTACCGGAGGTTCGTTCAAGTTTGTAAAGATAGTAGCCCCTTTAACGCGGCTTACTCGTAAGACTGAGAAGTTCGAATGGACAGAGAAATGTGAGAACAGCTTTCAAGAACTGAAGCAGAGGTTGGTGATGGCCCCTATGCTGGCGTTGCCGGATGGAAAAGGAGATTTTGTGAAGGGTAGTGACGCTTCGCACAAGGGCTTAGGGTGCGTGCTTATGCAGCACGGTAAGGAAATCGCGTACGCGTCAAGATAATTAAGGGAATTTAAAATTCGATATCCCCACCCATGAGCTTAGGCTCGTGGCAATAGTTTTACCCTAAAGATTGGAGGCACTACTGGTATAGAGAGAAGTGCGAGAATTACCTAAGCCATAAGTGCTCTAGTACATTTTCACGTAGAAAGAGCTCAACATATGCCAGAGGAGGCAGTTAGAGCTAATCAAGAATAATGATTGGGAGAGTTTATAAGAGGTTTTGGAAATAGTAGTGAAGGTAACCGGAGCCGGTACCGAAAAGCTGTTTGAGATTGCAATAGAGACCGAATTATTGGAAAAGAACATATTGTGCCCGAAAAGTGATGAATGAAGGCAGAGAGTCAATGACTGGAGAAGAGATCCACACCGAGAAAGATGATAAGGGAATAATGAGGTATTCCTATAGAATTTGGGTTCCGAAAAGTTCAAGAGCGTAAGGATGAGAACTTAGATGAGAGCCATAGTTGGAGGAATAAGATTTAGAGCAAACCCTGAACGTGATAGTCAGGGAGGTCGCCATCAAGATAGAAGGAACCCATGACATAATGGAGTGGAAAATGAGGATTTTAAAAAAAAAATGACCCCAATTATGGGGAGTAGGATGAAACATTTCATACTAAGGAAACAGAAAGTCGAGTAAGGAAAGGAGACCCGAGACGGTACTCCTATACGGCAATTCATGGACCTATCTAGAAAGAACTTAGACTATTATCCCCAGCCACCACCTTGAGGAACAATGCGGTAGGAAATTCTTTCATGACCTTTAAGTCGCTAAGCTCTCAGAGTTCCAAGGAACAAGCTGACCCAGTCGAGGCAAGAGCCTGGCTAAAGGAAATATAGGAATCATTTGAGATTCTAAATGATTGACGAATCTCAAAAGACTGTTTTTATCACTTACCCTCCTAAGAGAGAGACCACCCGCTGGTAAAAGACCAAGGAAGGCACGGAGCAAGAGATTATAATAAACTGATTTAAGTTCAGTCAATTGTTTTCAGGAAAGTACTTCCCAAGGTTATAGAGATAGAGTAAAAGCTTTAGAGCCAGAACAAAGGCAGACGAGTATGAAAAATTATGAATCTAAGTTGTAAAAGTTGTCAAGATTCGTTCTGAGGACACGAATCCAGAATGACGGGATGTTGGAATCAATGCTTATGTTGTGTTGGTTCATGAAATAATGATAAGAGAAAGGAAAATAAAAAAAAAGAATTGAAGTGGAAAGGAATATAACGGCAATAGAGTTTGAGGAATGATAAGGGAGTTGGGTATGAGGAAACCCTAAAGACTCGTAGAAATAGAAATAGAAGAGTATGTAATCGTCAGGATGAGGGTGATTCACCATGAGTTAAAATTGATGGTTGAGGGCATAAGAGATACATATATTTTTTCCCCTGTAAGTTGGAAAGATTCGAGGAAACCTTGAGATAATTCGAAGGATAAATAATGAGACGCGGATAGACTAAGGGGATAAGAAAGTAAGAAATTAAGAAAATTGGATGAAGGAAGTGACCTTCAAGAAGGTGAAGTGTAAGACCGGGTGGCATGATACCAGAAAGGGAGATGCCAGATATGAAAGATATCCCAACATTGAGGTGACTGTTGAGATAAACAACAAAAGTAAATAAGGAATTATTAAGAAGAAGTTCACGTTGAACACGACCAATATCTTCCAGAACATCCATGTTATCGTTACCAGATTAGGCAAGAAAAGCGGATAACCGTTGTTATCTTTTGGAGGCCATTTTGATTAACCTCATTTTGTATACAGATGTTATTGTGAAATTAGGCATTTACTATCGAGGTGGGAATGATTGAATAAGATACCCATATCAGGGATATATGACTTTATTTATCCATGGAAGGATGCTTGTACCTTTTTAAAGGTGGAATTAAGGATAGAACATCGGTAACTTAAAACGAATCCTAGGGGAATGCATAAAGGTTGGCATTTCACCCTTGATAGGGATAGTATGAGTTTTGACAGTATGAATTGGAAAGCATTAAGGTAATAATAACCTTTAAGGATCAGTGGAGAAATTTTTCAGAAGTATATAGACAATGGTTCTAGTAATAGTGAATGGTATTTTGATATGCCCTGTATCTAGGGAATACAAGAGGAACGATTGAAGGATAACCTTAGAGGTTTTACAAGGAGAAAGGTAATATTCAAAATTCTCAAGAATAAAAATGTTGATAAAGGAAATATGACGTAATTATAATGTTGCCAAGTGGGGCACGTGTTAAACCACGAGAAAGTATGGATTGAACCAGTAATGGTCGAAATTGTTCAGGGCAATTAGGACTTAAGATAAAAGATGTTCTAATTATGATTGAGAGTCAGTCATGACAGTGATTAACCTCTAAAGACTGAGGGGATAACTTATGGAAAAATGGAAATTTTTTTTTTTACTCATCAGATATTAAAGAAAGTATTTTCACATAAGCTGTGATTGAAATAAGGTAGAAAATTTATTTGGAGGTGGTTAAAATGACATTGACTGTAAGGAAATTTTACTATCAGGAAAGGCCAAAGAGGTGGCCGACACTTTAAAGGTAAGAGGATAATTATAGGCGCTTGTGCCAAAGGAATACAGTGATGATGGTTAAAGCTATGAAGGTTGTATTATGGTTTGGAAGATTGACATTCCTTCTGATGACTGTGCAATACCCAACCGTAATAGTAGTTGGTAAAGGTTTAATTCGTGTAATCGCCATGAGCAGGCTATCTATCTTAGAAGGTACTATCTTGAGATAAGCCAGGACCATGTTTCAAAAAGGACTAGACGAACCTTTGACTTAAGTCCTCTATTTAGGGCGTATGATTAAGAATGGTATTAACCTGCTATCGGTTGCTTTGATTGAAACTCTTCTGCAATTTTATATGCTTCATGTCATGTATGTATGTCAGGATCAGGAGTGTACTCCATGAATCATGAATGGTGATTATGTTACCTCCTTAGAAGGATTTGATACGACATGTATGGACTCCGTATGGTTAGCTATTAAGACTTCATGGAAAATGAATGACTACAGTAGGTCAGTGGTGGACCATAGTAAGGCAGCAATGATTCTGCGAGTAATGAGCTGATTACAACCGTGGGAGTTGTATTGGAATGGGTGTTGAGATTGAGTACCACTGATCGGGTCGTGGTAGTGTATAAGTTATCATTGATAGACTAATTAAGTAGAGTATCTACCTAGTGAATTATTATTCTTTCTTATCAATAGAGAGTCGTATTATTATACGAGGAAGGTTGCGGTGCAAGCATAGAATTCAAGTAACGATGATGTCTAGAATGAGATCCCAGATTCGATTTTCGATGTCGAGGGAGTTTCAAAGGTAATTGTGTATAAGCTCGAGGAAGAGCATGGGTCCATAGAATGATGGACGGGATAGAGAAAATATTTAGGCACGTGAAATACGAGGCTATAATGCTCGATGCTGATATAAATACGTATATGTTTTGTTCTCCTATGATAAACCTCTATAGTTCAGAGGTAGGTTCCAAGCCAGATATTTTGTGACAGTATATTTTTTTCATATATACAATTCTCTTCAGTTCGTTCTTTCTCTTCTTTTCATTTCATGTAAGCTGAGAAGAACAACCCTTCCAGAAGGGGAGGTATTGCCGAATGACTATCTATCTGTGTGATAGAAAGCCGAGTAGGATACCAGCTATTGTTTAATTGCTTGTCAAGTACTAAAGGCTGGCCACCTTCTGTACTAACTATGCGATATAACAAGTGTTCATGATCATAGTGATCTCTCAACAAATTCCTTTACTTCTATTTGATTGATCAAATTTTGGAAAATAGAAACAACTGAAAAAGGAGTAATAAAGTGGTGGTAGTATGCGGAATGGGAACACATTCGTGATACTAAGGTTGACGTGGTTATTAAAAGGTTATAGAACGCTAACGAGCAAAAGTATAACCAGTATAATATTAGGAACGGAAGGTAGTAGCGATTACGAACTGGAAAAGAATGGGTATTGAGAAGCAGAAGTTCTAATGATAAAAGCTATAATGGGAGTCTGTGCAATAGACTTGAAAGAATTTGGAATGATCACTTAATTCGGATTGAGTTATCTTACGACAATAGATCATATGTCATTATCGAGATGTCGCCTTATGAGATCCTTGAGGGAAGACAATGTCGATCTCCCTTACGTTAGGATGAAGTTGTAGAGCGCAAGATACTCGGACCTGCAGTAGTCCAAAGGACCAAGGATATGATAGATCTAATCAGAGGACGGCTGGTAGTAGCCCAAGATGGACATGATAAGTATGTTGATTTGACACGAAAGGATAAAGAGTATGAAATAGGGGACCTAGTAATGTTATAGGTATCCCTTGGAAAGGATTGATGAGGTTCGGAAAGAAAGGAAAGCTAAGTCTACAATTTGTTGGACCCTTGGATATATTAAGACGTTTGGGAAGTTAGCATATAAGCTAGCCCTAACCCCGAACATGTAGCAAGTTCATAACGTGTTCCACATATCAATGTTAAGGAAGTGTAATTCGGATGCCAGTCAAATAGGGGCATATGAGCGCATAGATATGCAACCCGACGTAACCTATATGGAGCAACCAGGAAGGGTTATAGAGTGAAAAGGAACAAGTGCTTAGGAGAAGGATTATCAAACTAGGCAGAGTTTGGTGGTAGAACCACAATGTGGAAAATTGACTCGAGAGTTAGAAAGTGTAATGCTAAGAAAGTATCCCCATTTGTTTTCTATCTGATTCCGGGACGGAATCCTTTTAAGGGGGGGAGACTGTAATAACCCCAATTTTTGAGAAATTTTGAAACCCTTATGAATAGTGTTTTTGCTGAACGAGAAAACTTTTCATGCCACGCTATGTAGGGGTTCTGTTATTGATCTTATGGGATATTATTAGTACTCTATGTGGTATATAAGTGTATGTAAAGATCGTCAGAATCCAATTCCGAACACTTTGATTTTTCCCGGAAATATACTAGATACGGAAAGATTTGAGAAAAAGGTAACAGGATAAAAAGGATTTAAATAAAAGGATTATAGGAGAGGATCATAAAAGGAATATAATATATTGAGAAAGGTTAAGGGAACCTAAGTAATAAGATCCCGGGTATGATCCCTCAAACGATAAACGAAAACGAAAGTTAAGCGAACCGTATAACAGATCAGCGGTCATTAGGCAAACGATTAGGAAGTTAATCAAAGGGATTAGGGGGAAGGATGTCATCCAACCAATAGAAAGAGGACAAGGAAGGGAGGATGACATCATGAAGATGACATAAGCATGATATGGGAAGGAAGGAGGTGTGGTAGCTTTGTAACCACACAATTTCAAGGGCAAGAAGGTAATTGACTAAAGCAAGCACAAAAACCAATCAACCAAGCCAAGTAAAATCATTTTCATCAAAAATCAAAAGCAACCAAGGCTTTGTTCTTCATTGCTCACGGCTTTTCACTATTCAAAAGGCAAGAGAAATTCAAAATCCAAGATCCAAGCTTCCTAAATTGGTAAGATAATTCCCTAATCATCTTCATGCTTAGTTAGGACTATATCATGAGTTTAAGCCATTAATTCCTTCTCAATCTTCTTCATTTAATCAAAGAAGAAGACAATGAATAGTGTTTTCAAGTTTTTAACTTGAACTTTTTCTTGTTTTTCTTGAAGATCCAAGCATTCTTAAGACTTCTCAAAGCTTCTTAAGGCTTCCTAGCTCCACCCACCACTTCAAGGAAGGTATACCATCTCCAAACCCTAGATTCCTATATATTATAAGATGATTTTGATTAGTGGGTTGATATTGTAGTTTGTTGTTATGATTTAGAGTTTGGGATTTGGAATGGTAGTGAAATGGAATGGTAATGTTGTGGTTTTGATTTAAAGGAACTTAAGTATGATTAAAGTTAAGTTTAGGCATAAGTATGAATGATTAAATTGAATTGGTTGGGGTTGTTATGATGTGATAAGGATGGATGTTGGTTGTATGTTGGATTTGAGGTTGGTTTGTGGTTGGTTTTGTATGGTTTAAAATTGGGAAATCGCGTAAACATAGCCGTCATAACGTCCGATTTTCTTTGGACTGTTTTTGTGCATAGCATTATGACCCGAGAACCCCCTGCTAGATTATGACCACTGCCATGTTTAGATAGCTCATGTTACGAGCTTCGTTTTGATATGTAGTTCGTTCGATTCCGATGCACGGTTTAGGAGAAACGACCGTTTCAAGTAACGGCGTTTCGCGAACGAAACTTTTTCCCTCGCCTTACTTTGAAACATAGGTTAAAGACCAAAAAGGGTTAATTAATGTATGAAACATTTATGGTAAGTGTGTTAGGCAGTTGGTAAGACATTCGCGAAGGAATCGCTTTAAAACTCATAAAGGTTAAATTATTAAAATGGTGGAGCCGAGGGTACCCGAGTGACTTAAGCGAATCGGTGAGCGCAAAACAAGCGTTAGAGTCTAAGTTAGTTAAAGTATAGGTTTACAAGTGATTTTGGTTTAATTCCAACTTACTTGTTGTTTATAGGTTATCAGACTCGTCCCGAACCTTTCTCACCCCAAGTCGCTCAGGCAAGTTTTCTACCCGTTATACTGTTGCTGTGATGTAAATATATGTATATGCATTATCTTGTGATATTGCATGATTGTTATTAGCAAATTTTGCGATATATTGAAGCATGCTGCTATGGTATATATGCATGCCTGTTTCAGATTCTTGGAATATATATCTGTTGGTTCAGTTGATAATACCTATGCTAGAGGATAGCGGTATCTTGCATATACCCTTAGTATAGGGACCCAAAGGTGAAAATATTTCTAAAACCGGGAGTCGAGGATCCCGAGTAGATTTTGTATATATATGGATATGGATATATATATATATATTTATATATATATACATATATATGGTCATAGTTTCAAAACTATTAATCGAATAAGGTTTATTCGATAACTTTAACTTTATTTTATTATTGAATATTATTTCGAATATTATTCGAAGGCGTATGACTCCTTTATATTATGTATTGAATATTACCTGGATATTCATTTGAGGATGTATGACTCCTTTATTTTATTTAATGAATATTATTTATAATATTCATTCGAGGTATTATGACTCAGCTTATTATTTAATGAATATTATTTCGAATATTCATTCGAGGGCTTATGACTCAGCTTATTTTATTTAATGAATATTTTGAATATTCATTTGAGGATCTATGACTCCGATTATTTGCTGAAATATATTCTTTATTTTATTAAAGAATAAGGTGTTAATAATCAAACTTATTTTCGATTATTCAAATAAAGATAATACTTTCATATAAGTATATCTTTGGTTATTTAATACTCGTTTCAAGTATAAGTTTTAAAACTTCTACTTCAATTATTTTTATAAAAGATTATTCTTTATGGGAATATTATTTAATTAATAATATTCAGTCATTTTCTAAATATTCTGGGGACTGATTTACTTCATTAAATCAGCTTTACTCCAAACACTCTATAAAGTGTTTTCGAGTCTTCAAAATGATTTTTAAAAAGTTAGAGCGGATCCCAAAACTCATTTTTATATTTAAGATCTTCCTTTTAAAGGGGATTTAAATACTCGTTCAAAACTTGAGGGATCCGGCTCAGTGGTGTATTTTACATTCGCAACGAGGTTGCTGTTTTGAGAAAACATCTTGATTACTTGCCCATCGTTCGGGAAGTAAGTCCATCTATTGAGTCGGCATAAGCAACATGGGCTCAGTGGGCATCCATGATAGTGTAAGTGGCTCAGTGGGAGTCCATCAAATGCATAAGTGGCTGAGTGGCAGTCCAGCATAAGGTCCTAATTATGACCAGGGTGATGACCAGTGGGGAATTCGTCCATCTACTAGTAGAAAAGGTTACTTATGGGTATTTTTGCCTGATCAGCAAGATATCTGGTTTATGCCAAAGGTTTTCTTTTCCTTCCAAATTCATTGGATATTGCAACTCTGTTCATACTTTACATAACAGAGGTTCCAGGAAATGTTTTAGAGATATATATATGTGGATATATATATCGGGACTAAATAAAGTATCTCATAACTTTTTCATTCAATAATATTTCAAAGATTGAATCTATTCAAATCTTGTCTTGTAGTCTCATCTATGTGATGAACTTTTGAAACTGATTATAACTTGAACGGTGGTAGTTCAAGTAGTATTGGGAAAGATATAAGTATATTGGGGTATTTGGTAACCTCATCTTTTAAACTTATATCTAGTTAATAATTGTCTTATGAATGACAAAGATTTTCAGAAAAACGTTGAGACAAGGTTAGATGTATGAGATCACCTTGCAACGATATTTTTTTATATATACAGTTATACACTGGGACTTTGTGTATATTATGCATGGAAGAGGACTTCCAATATTTTGAAAAGTATATATGTATATATACTGAATATTTTGCGACTTCATCGCATTAAGATATCAAACTTGGTTCATTTCTTTTGACCAAGACTTTCATGAGTATTATGAGTAGGCTCATATATTGTAAATCATTATACATATTATTTTGGTGGGCTTGCTGCTCACCCTTGCTTTATTTCTTCATCACACAACAACAGTTAGGAAAGATGGCCAGACTCCAGCAGACCCAGCGCAAGCGCGTGGGAAGCGTCCCGCGTCTTCCCGTTGATGTTGTAGCTGCTATAGCTGCAGAGGTAGATCTATTGTAGATCAGACCATCTACTTTTGAGAATCAATTATGTATAATTATAACTTGTGGCAGATAATGGCAATTAACTGTAAATTTATCAAGTAATCATTTTGGGTTGTAATAACTTTTAAATTGTGGATTCAAAGACTTGTACTTATTTAAATTTCATCTCTGAGACTATAACGGGTTGTGGTGTGTGTTAGTGTGGGGTCACAGCATAAGGTTATTATTATTAATTAAGTGAAGTGATATTGTGGAAAGAAAGACCGTGACGACCCGGATCCTCGACCCCGGATCTGGGGGTGTTACAATGATAATTGATTGATATGTCATAATCTTTAATTAGCTCTAGCCAATGTCGATGTCTCATGTTGAGTTCTTTCTGCATGAAAATATACTTCAGACTTTTATGATCCGTGTAAATTTCACATCTTTCTCCGTAAAGGTAATGTCTCCAGAGTTTCAGGGCGAACATCATTGTTGCTAATTCGAGATCATGTGTCGGATACTTTTGCTCAAGAGGCTTTAATTTTCTAGAAGCGTATGCGATTACGTTTCCATGCTGCATCAAAACACATCCAAGTCCTTGATATGAAGAGTCGCTGTAAATGACAAAATCTCCCTGATCATCAGGTAAAACAAGTACATGTGCGGTTACTAGTCGATTCTTCAATTCTTGAAAACTCTCTTCGCATTTCTCATTCCATTCAAACTTTTCATTCTTTCGGTTCAACTTGGTTAGTGATGTGGATATCTTTGTAAAATCTTTAACAAATCTTCTGTAATAACCTGCTAATCCCAAGAAACTTCTGACTTTCGTCGGAGTCTTTGGTCATTCCCAGTTTAAAATAGCTTCGATCTTTGCTGGATCGACTTGAATTCCTTCAACACTGATGATGTGACCTACAAATTGCACTTCCTTTAGCCAAAATTCGCATTTCAAAAACTTCACATACAGTTGTTCCTTCCTCAACATTTCCAATGTCATTCTCAGGTGCTCTGCATGTTCTTTTTCAGTCTTCGAGTAGATCAAGATGTCATCAATAAATATAATGATAAATTTATCCAAATACTTCTTGAACACTCGGTTCATCAAATCCATGAATGCTGCTGGTGCATTGGTTAGTCCAAACGCCATCACAAGAAATTTGTAGTGTCCGTATCACGTTCAGAACACAGTATTTGGAATATATTCTACCTTGATCTTCAATTGGTGATAACCCGATCTTAAATCGATTTTTGAAAACCATGTCGCTCCTTTCAGTTGATCGAATAAGTCGTCGATTCGGGGCAAAGGGTATTTGTTTTTAATAGTTAACTTATTCAGCTCACGATAATCGATACATAGACGCATGCTACCGTCTTTCTTCTTTATGAATAACACTGGTGCACCCCATGGGGATACACTAGGCCTTATAATTCCTCTATCGAGAAGATGCTGCAATTGCTTTGCTAACTCTTTCATTTCCACATTCGCCATTCGATGCGGAGCTTTTGAAATTGGTTCAGTTCCTGGTGCCAAATCGATAGTAAACTTGATTTCTCGATCCGGAGGTAGTCCTGGAAGTTCATCTGGAAAAACATCGGGAAACTCACAAACTACAGGAATATCTTCAATCTTCAGACTTGCTTTTTTCGTATCCAATACATAGGCTAAATAAGCTTGACATCCTTGACGCAATAATCGCCTCGTTTGTATTATCGTTAAGAATCTCTGCTTTTGTTTTTCACCTTTAAACGTTACTGTTGCATTTTCCTCGGTTCGTAAATTTACTTTCTTATTCGCGCAATCAATCTGAGCATTATTACTGGCTAACCAATCCATTCCCAAAATAACATCAAATTCTCTTAACTTGAAAGGTATCAAGTCAACTGAGAAATGATGTCCCGCTATTTCAATATCACAACTTGGGCACACTCGATCTACCACAATCTGATCATCGTTAGCTACTTTTATGATTAATGTCTCATCTAACCCTTGAATTTCACAATATAGCTTAGGAATAAATTCTTCAGAAATAAAAGATCTCGTAGCTCCGGAATCAATCAGTACTTGAGCATTTACAAAATTCACAGGAAGCGAACCTGCAACCACATTCGGACTCTCCACAACTTCTTTCATTGACATGTTAAAAGTCCTTGCCCTAGGCTGATTCTGCTGTGGTGGCGGAGGTAATGCCAAAACCCTTGGAATGCTAGCTTCCATTGCTGCTCCTCTACATTCTTTGGCGATGTGTCCTTTTCTTCCACATTGGAAACAAGTGACTTCTGCCTTCCCTATTGGACATTCCCCAGAGTAGTGTCCCTTCTACTTGCACTTGAAGCATGTGATATTTGGCTTGTTACAAATTCCAGTATGCTTCTTCCCACATATTCTGCAATCAGGTTTTGGTGGTCGGATAAGTCTTTATTGATTTGGGGCTGGGAGCAGGTTACCCATCTTCTGGTTGCCCTGTTCCATCCTTCTGAAATTCATATTTCCCCGGGCTTGAAACCCATGCCTTCTATTGGAGCGGTTTTGAAAACTTCCTGATCCCTTTTCCCTTTGAGACACTTCACTTTCTCCCTCGATAATCATGGCCTTCTGAATTATGGCTGTATAGGTCGTCAGTTTGAATACTGCTACCCTGCTATGGATCCACGGTTTCAACTGTAATGACCGAGGAATTACGCTTGTATTATATTATAATAATAATAAATTATGAGTATTATTATGTGATTAAATGTGTTAAGTCGTTGAACCCTAACTGCTATGTGTTATGTGTTGGTTGTTTTGATCCAAACGTGTTTTGGATATTTATTGAGCGTTCTATCGTCAGTTATATATATTATATCAAAACCTGTACAGCTCAAAACTATGTTTTAAAAGCCCGTATTTCAAACAAAATCATTGGCCCTATTTTGCCAAAAATGCCCTATACCGTATCGCTATTCTGAACCCCTAGACGTTTTACCAATTGACCTTTTTCGCGAAAAACGACTTTTCCGGACCCCTTCGGGTACCAAAAACCCCACAAAAATCACATTTTTATTTTTATATGATTATGAAATTATCATATATCATTTTTCTTTGTATTTTTGTATTTTTCACAATTTTTGGGAATTTTTAGTATTTATTTTGTATTTATTGGATATTTAAAAATTCATTATTAATACCCAAAAATTATAAAAATTGGGGCCAAATATTTTTATTAGGAGTGTAATTAGACCCTTAATTTTATTTAGGGGTATTATTTTCATAAATATAAATACCTGAATTATCATTAATTAAATCAGTTAATTATAATTAAAAATCAGAAAAATAAAAAGAAAAAGGGGGATTAGGGTTTGGTGAAGAACATAGCAGCATAATCAAAGTTGATTTTGAAGGTGATTCCGGAGTCCAAATCGTTCATGTAAGTAGTCAAATTGAAGCCCAAGAATCGTAGTTTCTGATTATGTACATGATTTTGTTGTTGGATTACTTGAATTTAATTTTGTTATTTTCGGGTTTATTTCTCAAATTCGGGTTTTGATTTTGGTTAGTTGTTAGAAGATTTTGATGCTGTAGTTGTGTAGATCGTCGTTTTAGCAATCGAACGGCACCGGTTTCGCGTTCGTTGGCTTCGGTTTCGTGCTCGCCGGAGTTTAGACGCCGCCGCCGTGTTCTTCGCTTTTCCGGCCGCGTTTCGACGAGAGGAGGACGAGGGAAGGAGGAGGAAGGTGCTGGGGGCGTTGTAGATTGAAACCCCAGAAGAATCGTCCCTGAAAAACGGAGTTTCGTCGTGGATTGGCTCGCCGGAAAAATCCCCGCCGGCGTCGGGTTCTGGGTTGCAGGCCTGTTCTTAGCGACCCGAGTCGACCCGGTTTGCAACCCGGAAACGACCCGGGTTTGATCCCCTCAGCCCTGAAACCATTTCCAGATTTTTGTTTCTGGATTTTCTATTATTTAATTTATATTTTATAAATCAGAAAATCATTTTATTAATTCTAATAATTAATTAAAAAATTAGTTTTATATTCTGAAAAATAATATTTATAATTTTTAAATTATTTTATTAAATTATAAATTCGAATTTATTTATTTAATTAATTATTTAATAATTTATCTAATTATTTATTAATTATCTAATTAATTAATAATTGGGTAATTAATTAATAATTAGGTAATTAATTAATAAATAAGAATTAGAAATAATTAAGTGATATGATTAATAATCTAATAATTAGTTAATAATGCGAATAGTAATTCGATAATTAGAATTAGTATTCGAGCGATAGTTATTCGAATAATATTGCGGTAATTATTTATAGCGTATAATTAAATATCGGTAACTAATTGATTAGCGAATCGTATGAGTTTCAATAATAATATAATAGTTCGATAATTATGCGAGAATTGCGAGTAGCTCGTAGTTATACGAGTGATTAATCGTTAAGTGATTTATAATTCGAGTAATTCTTAGTTATTCGATAAATAGCGTATCGGTTAATTAAGTTGATTGATTATTTGTAAATAATCGATCTAATCGAATAAATATCGATAAGTTATAAATATTATAATAAATTGTGATTAATCCTGATAATTAGAGATTTATTATTTTAGATTATTAAATAAGCAATTATTAATTATTTATTAGTTATTTATTTATTCAATATTTAAAAAGTGATTAATTATTTCGATAATTAATCACATAATTTTCAATAAATCGTAACTTCTTCATTTTAACTCCAAAAATTATAAAAAAATTATTTTTGACTTTGATTTTTCTTAAATAATTATGTAAAAATTATTTTAGGATTTAAAAGGTTGTAATAATTATTTATAATGAATAATAAATTAAATCATCCGTATTTACTTCATAACAATTCAACCGTTAGTCCGATTTGAGTGAAACGAAGACCTCAAGACTCAGAAAAATGAGACGAATCCAATAAAAATTGTTGTAAGTTATAATTTCTTCTGAAAAAGAGTGGTTTGGTGATAATTGATAGTTCGTAGGTCCTAGTAGGGATATAATTGAGCCGAATAAATCCCGAAAAATTATAATAAAATCAGATACGACTAGTAATGCAGGTATAAGCCCATAATTGATTCTAAAAATAATTATAAATCTAGAAATTAATTATGTACTTTACGTGCTACGTGCTTTATGTGATTATGTGAATAGATGTGCTGTATAAATGTATGTATATATATATATATATGCGAGTCAGATAGAAACGCATGGGTAGACTGATAAGGTTGCGTGATATCAATTCAAGATACACGTATGTAGTAAATTATCTAAACACCTATCTTTCCATGATTTGTTCAGTGTTAGCAAGGCAGAGCAAGCTAGGGTCAGAAGGCAGTGAGTTAAACCAGGTTAAGTACGCGCAAGGCAAGTTTTTTTCCCCTATTCTAAATTCAGAATAGTGATTTATATTTCCTTTTTATCGTATCGATTCTCTTTGATAATCATTGTTCATATACACTGTTACCTACTTATTATCACTTGTTCCATTTCATTTCAATTCTTGATTTACCCAATTTATTGAATTCCCTGTTCATATTTCAATTCTTTTACCCTACATATATTCTGGTATATCCTGGTGTTGGGATATATCAATAGCATACCGATTGTTCCGGATGCTCAGCCTTGGACTGGATGGTTACTATAAAGGCTGGGTTTTTCCCAGACCATTAATGAATAGGCCATAGTTGCCTGAGTACTCCTTATGTTGGTTGGGTCTATGCAGTTGGGTATAGATCCGCACTATATTCTGACTGATCAGCAGATTATAGTGCATATGTTGGTTCTTGTTTCCAGTCTTGTTCATTTGGCACTCGCCATCATTGGCAAATTACTATTCGATGCAGATACAGATGGTTGTTACAACCAGCAGCTTATTATTTCTCTCATTTCTCGTTCTCTATACTATATATATATATTTTTGCAGGCTTGTTGAGCAATTTTGGCTCATTCCTTTTTATTGTTACTCCTATTGTTTTACAGTTAAAGTAGAGAATGAAACCCATCAGGACCCGCATAGTCAAGAAGCGAGTCAAGCAGCGGGACCCTCTTATACCAAGAGTGTTCCTTCCTATTCTCGAAGAGAGCTTTGAATTGCCAGATAAGGTGTAGCAGGATAAGTAGTAATGTTGGGTTGAATAAAAGTTTTGTGTAGTTTGAATAAAAGATTGCGTAGTGAAACTGTAGATAGAATAAAGTTTTGTAATAAAGAGAGTTCTTGAGACAGGTTTTATTTAGTTGGGTTTGTAATAAAGTGTAGTGCATGATTCTTGTTTCCAAACTCAAACCTTAAAAGATCCTGAGTAGTGATAGTTCGGGGTAATTATTATATTTATATTCCGCTTGTGCAGGTATAGTTGGTAATTGTTGTTAATAATGCCCCAAATCTATACCCCGGATTTGGAGGGTGTTATAGTTGGCATCAGAGTTTAGGATTGACCTTGGAAAACAAGAATGTTAGGGTTAAGATAAGATAGGAAAATAAGATAGGATGAGAGTAAGAGTGTTAGGACTGTTTGTCTATGTGATTAGAAGTTATGAGTTTAGGATTGTGATTTGATTGTTTTGTGTTATTATTTTTATGTATATTAGATGGCTTCTTTATCATCATCTACGGAGAGGACCGAGACAGATCCAGTGGATGCACAGGTAGTAGCCCCAGTGTCAGGGCAGATCTTACCTCCATTGCCACCTGAGCCAGCACCAGAGATACCACTTCCCCCGGAGGTACCAGGTTTTGCAGATTATTTTCCATACGTTGAGCCAGAAATACCAGATATTCCACCATTAGAGTTTCCGATGTTTGATATTCCTGATATGGGTGATCTTCCGCAGTGGGAGGATGTAGAGCCTCAGATTCCTATGCCACCAGTCGAGATTCCAAAGATGCCACCGATGGAGCCAGAGGCAGAGCCGCCCGTGTATGCGCCTATGGAGCAGCCTGTCTTATTTCCTGCCCCATTAGCTATTTATGCACCTGTTCCAGGAGTTTATCAGTTTCCTCAGCCAGAGTTTATGGATGAGATCGTGGTGGATGGACCATTACCTTCTCGAGGTTCCAGCACTGATCTTCATGAGCATCATACCGTGACTTACCAGCATTTTCAGGCAGAGAGGGAGGAGAGGATTAGATGGCAGAACCAGTGTAGGGAGATCCTTGGGTTGTATGAGACACAGACGGATGGTCCTGTCAGAGCATTACGACCGGATTATATACTGAGAGAGAGACTACATCATATTCACCGGGTTAGTTCACAGCAGCTTACTGATTTGAGACAGCATGATCTTAGTGCGGAGACAGCATATCGCAGAGCATTGGGACTTACCGAGGCAGTGCTAGAGGCAGTGCAGGAGGAGTTGAGCCATGTACCACCAGGATTTTGAGATCAGCAGATCGATGAGTGCTGTATTATGTATATTTTGTAGATAGAGGCAGTATAGTATTGTATGAGTGTAGCTACTGACTCTGACTGATAGTAGTAGCAGTACGACTGTTATATCATAGGTTTTTGTATCAAGCACTGACACCTGTAGCTGGTGTTCTACCTATATATATATATGAGATAATCTTTTGCACGTT
The DNA here is from genome assembly GCF_009905375.1 of Apium graveolens. Lineage (NCBI taxonomy): Eukaryota > Viridiplantae > Streptophyta > Magnoliopsida > Apiales > Apiaceae > Apium > Apium graveolens. Next base: position 114,087,631 of record NC_133656.1, read on the forward strand.
TTCTTTATTCTATTTCCAGTCATTTAAGCATTTACATTTATTTCAGTACCATTGCATATTTACAAATGTAGTTTTATTCACGATCATGTTGTAAAAAAAAAAAAAAAAATTTAAAACATATCATATTGTTTTATCTATTCAGTTATTTAATAAGTTATTTTATTTCTCGAATCGACTGTTTTAATATATGTTTAATATACTGTTATTAAATAAGATCCATTATTTATTTACCAGAAAAATGGCACCTAAGAGAAAAGCGCAGCCCGACTCATCGAATGGAAACACCGATGGCCAAAACAATAATAAACAGATGGATCAGATGTTTAATCTCATACAACAGCAGATGTTGATGATGCAACAACAAATGCAGCAGCAGCAACAGCAGTTCCAGCAACAGATGTTACAGCAAGCCGCTCATCCAGGACATCAAATACCACCAGCAGCACCTACGACTACTTTCAAGCAATTTCAGTCGGTGAAGCCACCGGAATTTATGGGTTCCACAGATCCTACAAAAGCGAGAGCTTGGCTGAAAGAGATGGAAAAGGCTTTTTCGTTGGTAAAGGTTGAGGAAGAGCAGAAGACAGATTTCGCTAGCTATTTTCTAAAAGGCGAAGCTAATTACTGGTGGGAATCAAAGAAAGCTTTGGAAGAAGGTGTGGTGACCTGGAACAGATTCACTGATCTTTTCTTGGAGAAATATTTTCCTCATTTTATGAAGAACCAGATGGAGATCAAGTTCCTGGAGCTGAAACAAGACAACTTATCGGTTGCGGATTATGAAACCAAGTTTACTGAATTGGCAAGGTTTGTTCCAGAGCAGGTGGATACGGACGAGAAGCGGGCCAAGAGATTTCAGCAAGGACTGAAACCATGGATTCGTAGCAGGGTAGCTGTGTTTGAATTGACAACTTATATGGCTGTTGTTCAGAAGGCTATGATTATTGAAGGAGAAAGTGAAGCAGCTCAGAAAGAGAAAGGACCAGGGAATTTTCAGAATCGTTTCAACAAAAGGCCGGGATTTCAAGCTCGGGGAAAAGTAAATTTCAAAAGGCCAGAGCAGAACAATCAGAGGATGGGAAATCGACTTCCAGCCCCAATTCAGCAGAGACTTATCCGACCGCTTATACCTGATTGCAGAATGTGTGGTAGAAAGCATACATGAGTTTGCAACAAGCTAAATGTTACGTGTTTCAAGTGCAAGCAAAGGGGACACTATTCTGGAGAATGTCCAATGGGAAAGGCAGAAGTTACTTGTTTCCAATGTGGGAGAAAAGGACATATCGCCAAAGACTGTAGAGGAATTGCAATGGCTTCCAGTATTCCAAGAATTTTAGCATTACCTCCACCTCCACTACCACAGCAAAATCAGCCCAGAGCAAGGACTTTCAACATGTCAATGAAGGAAGTGATACAGAATCCGAATGTGGTTGCAGGTACACTCCCTGTAAATTCCGTAAATGCTTTGGTATTAATTGATTCAGGAGCTACTAGATCTTTTATTTCTGAAGCTTTTATCTCTAAGATAGATTGTGAGATTCAGTGGTTGGATGAAGTGTTAGTCATAAAATTAGCGAATAATGATCAGGTTGCAGTAGATCGAGTATGTCCGAGCTGTGATATTGAGATAGGGAGATGTCATTTTTCAGTTGATTTGATACCTTTTAGGTTAGGGGAGTTTGATATTATTTTAGGAATGGATTGGCTGTCTAGTAATAATGCTCAAATTGATTGTGTGAATAAGAGAGTGAAATTGCAAACTGAAGAAAATGAAACGGTAATATTTAAAGGTGAGAAGCAAAAGCAGAAATTCCTATCAATAATGCAGACGAGAAGATTGCTACGTCAAGGATGTCAAGCTTATTTAGCCTATGTACGGGATGTTGATAAGGGAAATTTGAAGATTGAAGATATTCCTGTAGTTTGTGAATTTCTTGATGTTTTTCCGGACGAATTACCAGGACTTCCACCAGATCGAGAAATCGAATTCACTATTGACTTGACGCCAGGGACTGAACCAATTTCGAAAGCTCCATATCGAATGGCACCTGTTGAAATGAGGGAATTAGCAAAGCAGTTGCAAGAACTTCTTGACAAAGGAATTATAAGGCCAAGTGTATCCCATGGGGTGCGCCAGTATTGTTCGTCAAAAAGAAGGATGGTAGTATGCGACTGTGTATTGATTATCGTGAGCTGAACAAGTTAACTATCAAGAATAAATATCCTTTACCTCGCATTGATGATTTATTTGATCAACTAAAAGGAGCAGCATGGTTTTCGAAAATTGACTTACGGTCAGGCTATCATCAGTTAAAGATCAAGGCCGAAGATATTCCAAAGACAGCGTTTAGAACAAGGTACGGACACTATGAATTTCTTGTAATGGCTTTTGGATTGACGAATGCACCTGCAGCGTTTATGGATTTGATGAATCGAATATTCAAGAAGTATTTGGATAAGTTTATCATTATATTTATTGATGACATCTTGATCTATTCAAAGACGGAAGAAGAGCATGCAGCTCATTTAAGAACGACATTGGAGATATTACGGAAGGAGCAGCTTTATGCAAAATTTTCCAAATGCGAATTTTGGTTGAAAGAAGTGCAGTTTCTAGGGCACATCATCAGCAGAGAAGGCATTCAAGTTGATCCAGCAAAGATTGAAGCTGTGTTGAATTGGGAAAGACCAAAGACGCCGACAGAGGTTCGAAGTTTCTTAGGTTTGGCAGGATATTATCGAAGATTTGTCAAAGATTTTGCGAAGATAGCAACACCGCTGACCAAGTTAACTCGACAAAGTGAAAAGTTCGAATGGAATAGTAAGTGTGAAGAAAGTTTTCAAGAGTTGAAGAATCGGTTGGTGACGGCACCAGTATTAGTACTGCCAGACGAGCAAGGAAATTTTGTTATTTACAGTGACGCTTCATATCGTGGTTTAGGATGTGTGTTGATGCAACATGGTAACGTCATTGCATATGCGTCGAGACAACTTAAACCTCATGAGCAGAAATATCCTACGCATGATCTGGAATTGGCAGCAATTGTATTTGCATTGAAGCTTTGGAGATATTATCTGTACGGTGAAAAATGTGAAATCTACACGGATCATAAAAGTCTGAAGTATATCTTCACGCAAAAGGAACTAAACATGCGACAACGTCGATGGCTGGAATTGATTAAAGATTACGATGTTACAATCAGTTATCATCCAGGAAAAGCAAATGTTGTAGCAGATGCGCTAAGCAGAAAAGAAAGATTGAATCGGTTAACTTCATGCGAAGAATTGGCCAAGGAATTCGACAAATTGGAAATCGAAATTCGTATTCCCAATGAATCTGCAGAAACTATCTACGCTATGACTTTCCAACCAGAATTGCTGGAAAAGATTCGCCGTTGTCAAGAAGAAGTGATGAGTCAAGACGATAAATTAACAGGAGAAGAGATTACAACTCAGAAAGATAATGAAGGAATTTTACGTTTTGCGTCAAGAATTTGGATTCCTAACGTGGTAGAATTAAAAGAAGAAATTATGCGAGATGCGCACAATTCGAAGTATTCCATTCATCCAGGAAGCACGAAAATGTATCGCGATTTGAAGGAAAACTTTTGGTGGCCGAATATGAAGAAGGAGATAGCAGAATGGGTGAGTAAATGCTACACATGCCAGCGAGTTAAAGCAGAACACCAACGTCCGAGTGGGTTATTGCAACCATTAGACATTCCAGAATGGAAATGGGAACATCTAGCGATGGATTTTGTGGTAGGACTACCGAGGACTAGGGCAAATCATGATGCGATATGGGTAATCATTGACAGACTTACGAAGTCGGCACATTTTCTACCAATTAATGAAAGATTTTCGCTCGACAAATTAGTGCACATGTATCTCAAAGAAATTGTGATGCGTCATGGAGTACCAGTATCAATTGTATCGGATCGAGATCCTCGTTTCAATTCAAGATTTTGGAGACAATTCCAAGAATGTCTAGGAACGAAGTTGAATATGAGTACAGCTTATCATCCGCAAACTGACAGCCAAAGTGAAAGGACAATTCAAACGATTGAAGATATGCTACGAGTTTGTGCGATCGATTTTGAAGGCAGTTGGGATGAACATTTACCCCTAGTGGAATTTTCTTATAATAATAGCTATCACGCCAGTATTGGAATGCCACCGTATGAAGCATTATATGGGAGGAAATGCAGATCACCCGTGCATTGGGATGAAGTTGGAGAACGCAAGATTTTGGGTCCAGAATTAATTCAGCAGACAAAAGAAAAGATTAATCTTATTCGAAAATGAATCGAGGCAGCACAAAACAGACAAAGCAGATATGCAAACCAAGCCAGGAAGGATATGGACTATCAGGAAGGAGAATACGTATTGCTCAAAATATCGCCATGGAAAGGATTGACCAGATTTGGCAATAAAGGGAAATTGAAGCCACGATACGTTGGACCATTTGAGATTTTGAAGAAAATTGGAAAGGTTGCGTACGAGTTAGCTCTACCACCCCATATGCAGCACATTCACAACGTATTTCATGTATCTATGCTTAAGAGGTATAATCCTGATACAAGGCATGTAATAGAGTATGAACCAGTAGAACTTCAGGCAGATTTGTCCTATGTAGAACTGCCAATAAGAATTCTAGATAGGCAAGAGAGGGTATTAAGAAATAAATCTGTATCATTAGTGAGAGTTTTATGGAGAAACCCAGTGGTTGAAGAATCAACCTGGGAGCTTGAAAGTGAAATGCTAGAAAAGTATCCTCAGTTATTTGCATAATTAGATTCTGAGGACAGAATCTTGTTAAGGGGGGGAGAATGTAACGACCGAGGAATTACGCTTGTATTATATTATAATAATAATAAATTATGAGTATTATTATGTGATTAAATGTGTTAAGTCGTTGAACCCTAACTGCTATGTGTTATGTGTTGGTTGTTTTGATCCAAACGTGTTTTGGATATTTATTGAGCGTTCTATCGTCAGTTATATATATTATATCAAAACCTGTACAGCTCAAAACTATGTTTTAAAAGCCCATATTTCAAACAAAATCATTGGCCCTATTTTGCCAAAAATGCCCTATACCGAATCGCTATTCTGAACCCCTAGACGTTTTACCAATTGACCTTTTTCGCGAAAAACGACTTTTCCGGACCCCTTCGGGTACCAAAAACCCCACAAAAATCACATTTTTATTTTTATATGATTATGAAATTATCATATATCATTTTTCTTTGTATTTTTGTATTTTTCACAATTTTTGGGAATTTTTAGTATTTATTTTGTATTTATTGGATATTTAAAAATTCATTATTAATACCCAAAAATTATAAAAATTGGGGCCAAATATTTTTATTAGGAGTGTAATTAGACCCTTAATTTTATTTAGGGGTATTATTTTCATAAATATAAATACCTGAATTATCATTAATTAAATCAGTTAATTATAATTAAAAATCAGAAAAATAAAAAGAAAAAGGGGGATTAGGGTTTGGTGAAGAACAGAGCAGCATAATCAAAGTTGATTTTGAAGGTGATTCCGGAGTCCAAATCGTTCATGTAAGTAGTCAAATTGAAGCCCAAGAATCGTAGTTTCTGATTATGTACATGATTTTGTTGTTGGATTACTTGAATTTAATTTTGTTATTTTCGGGTTTATTTCTCAAATTCGGGTTTTGATTTTGGGTAGTTGTTAGAAGATTTTGATGCTGTAGTTGTGTAGATCGTCATTTTAGCAATCGAACGGCACCGGTTTCGCGTTCGTTGGCTTCGGTTTCGTGCTCGCCGGAGTTTAGACGCCGCCGCCGTGTTCTTCGCTTTTCCGGCCGCGTTTCGACGAGAGGAGGACGAGGGAAGGAGGAGGAAGGTGCTGGGGGCGTTGTAGATTGAAACCCCAGAAGAATCGTCCCTGAAAAACGGAGTTTCGTCGTGGATTGGCTCGCCGGAAAAATCCCCGCCGGCGTCGGGTTCTGGGTTGCAGGCCTGTTCTTAGCGACCCGAGTCGACCCGGTTTGCAACCCGGAAACGACCCGGGTTTGATCCCCTCAGCCCTGAAACCATTTCCAGATTTTTGTTTCTGGATTTTCTATTATTTAATTTATATTTTATAAATCAGAAAATCATTTTATTAATTCTAATAATTAATTAAAAAATTAGTTTTATATTCTGAAAAATAGTATTTATAATTTTTAAATTATTTTATTAAATTATAAATTCGAATTTATTTATTTAATTAATTATTTAATAATTTATCTAATTATTTATTAATTATCTAATTAATTAATAATTGGGTAATTAATTAATAATTAGGTAATTAATTAATAAATAAGAATTAGAAATAATTAAGTGATATGATTAATAATCTAATAATTAGTTAATAATGCGAATAGTAATTCGATAATTAGAATTAGTATTCGAGCGATAGTTATTCGAATAATATTGCGGTAATTATTTATAGCGTATAATTAAATATCGGTAACTAATTGATTAGCGAATCGTATGAGTTTCAATAATAATATAATAGTTCGATAATTATGCGAGAATTGCGAGTAGCTCGTAGTTATACGAGTGATTAATCGTTAAGTGATTTATAATTCGAGTAATTCTTAGTTATTCGATAAATAGCGTATCGGTTAATTAAGTTGATTGATTATTTGTAAATAATCGATCTAATCGAATAAATATCGATAAGTTATAAATATTATAATAAATTGTGATTAATCCTGATAATTAGAGATTTATTATTTTAGATTATTAAATAAGCAATTATTAATTATTTATTAGTTATTTATTTATTCAATATTTAAAAAGTGATTAATTATTTCGATAATTAATCACATAATTTTCAATAAATCGTAACTTCTTCATTTTAACTCCAAAAATTATAAAAAAAATATTTTTGACTTTGATTTTTCTTAAATAATTATGTAAAAATTATTTTAGGATTTAAAAGGTTGTAATAATTATTTATAATGAATAATAAAATAAATCATCCGTATTTACTTCATAACAATTCAACCGTTAGTCCGATTTGAGTGAAACGAAGACCTCTAGACTCAGAAAAATGAGACGAATCCAATAAAAATGGCTGTAAGTTATAATTTCTTCTGAAAAAGAGTGGTTTGGTGATAATTGATAGTTCGTAGGTCCTAGTAGGGATATAATTGAGCCGAATAAATCCCGAAAAATTATAATAAAATCAGATACGACTAGTAATGCAGGTATAAGCCCAGAATTGATTCTAAAAATAATTATAAATCTAGAAATTAATTATGTGCTTTACGTGCTACGTGCTTTATGTGATTATGTGAATAGATGTGCTGTATAAATGTATGTATATATATATATATATGCGAGTCAGATAGAAACGTATGGGTAGACTGATAAGGTTGCGTGATATCAATTCAAGATACACGTATGTAGTAAATTATCTAAACACCTATCTTTCCATGATTTGTTCAGTGTTAGCAAGGCAGAGCAAGCTAGGGTCAGAAGGCAGTGAGTTAAACCAGGTTAAGTACGCGCAAGGCAAGTTTTTTTCCCCTATTCTAAATTCAGAATAGTGATTTATATTTCCTTTTTATCGTATCGATTCTCTTTGATAATCATTGTTCATATACACTGTTACCTACTTATTATCACTTGTTCCATTTCATTTCAATTCTTGATTTACCCAATTTATTGAATTCCCTGTTCATATTTCAATTCTTTTACCCTACATATATTCTGGTATATCTTGGTATTGGGATATATCAATAGCATACCGATTGTTCCGGATGCTCGGCCTTGGACTGGATGGTTACTATAAAGGCTGGGTTTTTCCCAGACCATTAATGAATAGGCCATAGTTGCCTGAGTACTCCTTATGTTGGTTGGGTCTATGCAGTTGGGTATAGATCTGCACTATATTCTGACTGATCAGCAGATTATAGTGCATATGTTGGTTCTTATTTCCAGTCTTGTTCATTTCGCACTCGCCATCATTGGCAAATTACTATTCGATGCAGATACAGATGGTTGTTACAACCAGCAGCTTATTATTTCTCTCATTTCTCGTTCTCTATACTATATATATATATTTTTTTTGCAGGCTTGTTGAGCAATTTTGGCTCATTCCTTTTTATTGTTACTCCTATTGTTTTACAGTTAAAGTAGAGAATGAAACCCATCAGGACCCGCATAGTCAAGAAGTGAGTCAAGCAGCGGGACCCTCTTATACCAAGAGTGTTCCTTCCTATTCCCGAAGAGAGCTTTGAATTGCCAGATCAGGTGTAGCAGGATAAGTAGTAATGTTGGGTTGAATAAAAGTTTTGTGTAGTTTGAATAAAAGATTGCGTAGTGAAACTGTAGATGTAATAAAGTTTTGTAATAAAGAGAGTTCTTGAGACAGATTTTATTTAGTTGGGTTTGTAATAAAGTGTAGTGCATGATTCTTGTTTCCAAACTCAAACCTTAAAAGATCCTGAGTAGTGATAGTTCGGGGTAATTATTATATTTATATTCCGCTTATGCAGGTATAGTTGGTAATTGTTGTTAATAATGCCCCAAATCTATACCCCGGATTTGGAGGGTGTTATATCAACCCTACTGAAACCTCTTGGCTCGCTTTTCATCAGTATCTACCTGCTCAGGAACAAACCTAGCCAATTCAGTGAACTTGCCTTCATAGTCCGTGACCGACAAATTTCCCTGCTTCAATTCCAAAAACTTGATTTCCATTTGATTCTTTATGTAACGGGGAAAATATTTCTCCAGAAAAAGATCGGTAAATATATCCCAACTTACTACACCCTCGCCTTCTAGTGCTTTCTTAGATTCCCACCAGTAATTGGCCTCTCCCTTATAGAAGTAATTAGTAAAATTCATCTTTTGATCTGCTTCAACTTTAACCAACACAAAGGCCTTCACCATTTCTTTTAACCAGGCTCTTGCCTTAGTAGGATCCGCTGACCCCTCGAATTCTGGAGGCTTCACCGACTGGAACTGTTTGAAAGTAACTACAAGTACTGCTGGTGGTGCTTGTGGTTCTGGACAAACTGCTTGTTGTAATATTTGTTGCTGAAATTGCTGTTATTGCATCTGCTGCTGTATCATCATCATTTATTGTTGCATAAGGTATAACATTTGGTCCATTGGGTTATTGTTGTTTTGACCCTCGGTATTGTCATTAGACGACTCGGTTTTTGTTTTTCTTTTTGGTGTCATGGTTCTGATGATAAAACAATTGGTTCTTTTAATAACAGTTTATGAAACAGGTGATATAAATAAAGAAATAATATGTATGGTATTAAAACAAAATTTAAACAGTTGATATTGGAAAGAAAAATGTTTACAAAGTATCTAAAATGAGTAATTAAAAAAAACAGTTCAATTTTTAAGTAAATCGCTTGGAAGTAATTGATTTTTTTTGGAGAAATAAATGGTACAACATGGTTGTAAATAAAAACAATATTTTAAAATATGTAACGGTAAAAAAGTAAAATAAATGTAAATGCTTGAGTGACTGGAAAATAAAAGAAAAAGTGGAAAGGTTCATTATATATATATAGGTATGACACCATCAACAGCTGTCAGTGATTGATACAAAAAGGGTCTATATCAGATTAGTCATACTACTGCTGCTACCAGTCAAAACTAGCGGCTACACACATACAACCGAGTCATAGTATATACTATGCTGCATCTATCTACATATATCATATATAATACAACATCCCGCTGTCATCCAAACTCAAAATCCAGGTGGCACTCAACTAGCTCCTGATGAAGTGCCTCTAACACTGACTCGATCAACCTCATCGCTCGGCGGTAAACTGCATCGGTGCGAACATCATCCTGCCTCAAATCAGCAATCTCCTGGGAACCTGCTCTATATATCTGATGGAGTCTATCCCTCAATATATGGTCTGGCTGTAACGCCCTCACTGGTCCATAATCTCGAGTCTTAAATAATCCGAGTATCTCTCTGCACTGATCATGCCATCTCTGCATCTCCTCCCTCAAACTCTCATACTGCTGGTAGGGTACCATACGGGGCTCACGAAGATCTGTCCGAGAACCTCTGGTAGGTAATGGCACTGACTGCTCAACAACCTCATCCATAAACTCAGGCTGAGGGAACTGATATACCCCAGACACAGGGGCATAGATGGCTAGCGGTGCTGGAAACAATACGGGCTGAGCTGGTGGCTCAAACATCTGTGGATCTGGCTGTGGCTATGGGATCTCGGGCTGCTTTGCTGGAACCTGAGGATCTAAATCTTCCCACTGAGGCAAATCATCCATTTCAGGAATATCAAATACCAGAAACTCTAGTGGTGGTAGCTCAGGTATCTCAGGCTCGAAGTAAGGAAAATAGTCAATAAAGTCAGGTACCTCTGGCGCCAGCAACTGGTCCGGTGCTGGTCCCTGAGGCAATGGTGGTGGTGGTGGTAATGGCGGAAATGCCTGCTCTGACACTTGGGGTAATGCTGGATCTGATGCTGTCCGCTCTGAAGATGAAGCTAAAGATACCATCTAACAGAATAACCATAACACAAGAAAAAATGAAATCACATTCCTAAAACTCATAATTTCCTAATCTAAGAAACTAACAACCCTAATACCATTATTCCTATCTCATTTGCTCTTCATATCTTATCTTAACTCTAATGTTCTTGTTTTCAAGGGCCAAAACCTTAGCTCTAATGCCAACTATAACACCCTCCAAAATCGGGGTATAGATTTGGGGCATTATTAACACTAACTACTTACTGAACCTGTACATGATAAAAATAAATAAATAAATACCACGAACTACTATTACTCAGGATCTTTTCAAGGTTAAGGATTGAAAACAAGAATGACACACCAACTTTATTATAAACCATTCTAAACCAACTATCTCAAGAACTCTCTTTATTACAAACCATTATTCTATTCAAACTTTAAACTAAACATCTTTTATTCAGTTTATACTATCACTTATCCTGCTACACCTGCTCTGCCAACTCAAAGTTCTCTTTTGGGATAGGGACAAACACTCTCGGAATTAGAGGGTCCCGCAGCTTGATCCGCTTCTTGACTATTCGGGTTCTGATGTGTTTCATTCTCAACCTTAACTGAAAAACAAGGTGAACAACAATAAAAGGGGGTGAGCCAAAATTGCTCAAAAAGCCTGCAAAAATGTATATATAGTGTAAAGAGAGAAGAATAAATGAACCGGTAATTTCCTGGTTTGAACAACCATCTGTTTCTGTAAAGAACAATAATTGCCATAACAGGGGAGTGCCAAATAAATGAGACTGGAAACAAGAACCAACATATGCACTATAACCTGCTGATCAATCAAGATACAATGCAGATCTATACCCAACTGCATAGGCCCAACCAATATATGGGGTACCCATGCAACTATGGCCTAATAATCAAGGGTCCAGTTCATGCCCGACCCGTATCGTAACCATCTAGTCCATAGCTCAGCATCCGGAACAATCAGTATACTTTTAATGTATCCCAACATCAGGATATATAAGAGTATATGTAAATAAGGGTATAAGTATTGGAATATGAATAGAGGATTCAATGAATTGGGAGAAATCAAGAATCGAAATATAATAGAAATAAAGGATCAATAACTGTGTATCAGTGTTTGTAAACAAGAATTATCAATACTGTAATTGTTATGGAAAGTTGGATGTAATTCACTATTCTGAACTTAGAATAGGGGAAAAACTTGCCTGGTGCGCACTTCACCTCGTATGATTCACCGCCTTCCATCTCCTGCCTGATTTGCCTTATTGGTACTGAATCTATCAAGGAAAGATATTCGTTTAGATGACTTACTTTATACGCAATCTCAGGTTGATACCATGTAGCCTTAGTCGTCTACCCATACGATTCTATTCGACTCGCATATAATTATCTAACACATAGAGTTCACATAGGCACGTAAATCACATAGCACATAAACACATAATTAATTTTAGACTTATAATTATTTTTAGTATCGATACTAGACTTGTATTCGCGTTAACAAACACTATCTGGCTGGATTCCTAATTTTTTCGGGATTTATTGGACTCATTTTTTATCACTAATAGGGTCTACACACAATAATTATCATAAGCCGACTGGCTTTCAAAAGAAATTATGATTTATAATTATTTTTAATGGAATCAGGTCAATTTTCTGAGTCTAAGGGTCTTCGTTTCACTCAAATCGGATAAATGGTTTAAATATTACGCAATAACCAAGATTTAATTAATTATAAATCAATTACAATTAATTAATCATAATTAATTAAACCTTAATTATATTTTTAAATAATTAATTAAGAATTATATATTTTAAATTAATTATTCCCTAATTTTTAGAATTAATTAAAATTTATTACAAATTATCTGATTAAATCGATTACTTATAATTAGTTAATCTATTAATCACTACGCATAACTATTACGAATCTGATCGTGAAATTAAATGAATCGATACTCGTACGCCAATTTCCAAATTCTCAAAACACAACTCGAGTAACTACGAGTTACTCGCATTAATTGATTAATTATCGAATCACTAATTGAATTATTCGATCTTAATTATTTAATCCCATCATTAAATAATTAACTAATTATTAAATAATAAATAAATAAATAAATAATTAGATAAATAAATAAATAAATAAATAAATAATTATAATTTCAAATTTTGTAAATTAATAAAATAATTTAAAAATTATTTATAAAATAATCAGATTTTTAATCTGATTTTTATTTGATTTTTCTGATTTACAAAACTATTTTTCTAATTTATAAAATAAAAATAATTAATTAAAAATTACAAAAACAGATTTTAGGGAATTGAGTTGGGGTTTGATGGATTGAAACCGGGTCAAAATTTACAGAAAACGGGTCTTCAAGAATCTGAGCGGGTCGGGTTTGCAGGTGACCCGAAACCGGGGAAGATGACCGGAATCAGCCGCCGTCTGGTGAACTTTTCTGGCAACGTCGCCGGCGTACTATTTCGAAGCCATATCATTCGTTTTGGCTTGAATCGATTTGTAACATTCCTAGGAACTCGTCCAAATCGTCAACAACATCAACCCACCACTCCTCCGATTCCTCCGGCCAAAACGAGCCCAGAAACCGGCCACAACCGTCGGGTTCCGGCGAGAATCTCAACCCCCCTCAAAATACAACCAAAATGATCGGTTTATATCTCAAAATGATGTTCTATCCAGAATCGTTTTCAATAGTTAAAATCAATCAATAATACACAGAAATTCAAGAAAAACGAAATCAAAAACAATAAAAACCAAGAACTCGTTTTTAGTCTTCCAGGGGTTATACAATCAAAATAAATACAACAAATCATTCCTAAACTCGAGATAAAGCTATCTGAATCAACCAAACAATCAAACAATTCCTAAATCAAGAACCCCTAATTTCGAGTATAAACCCTAAATTATGAATTGAAAATCAAAGCAACCAAACAAAAAATTGATGATATAAACAGATAGTAGAGATCACAAGCTTCAATTTGACTACTTACATGAAAGATTTGAGCAACAGAATCACGTTCAAATCGAAGGTTTAATTCCTGGCCTGTTCTTCACCAACACTAATATTCTTGAATATTCTGATTTTTTAATAATTAACTAATTAATAATAATCCAGCTATTTATACTAGCTAAAATAATACCCCTAAATAAAATTGAGGGTCTAATTACACATCTAATAAAATTATTTGGCCCCAATTTTTATAATTTTTGGGTATTAACTATGAATTTTTAAATATCCAATAAATACAAAATATGTGCCAAAAATTCCCAAAAATTGTGAATAATACAAAAATGCAAAGAAAAATGATGTTTGATAATTTCATGATCCTATAAAAATAAAAATGTGATTTTTCTGGAGCTTTTGACACCCGAAGGGGCCCGTAAAAGTTATTTTTCGCGAAAGAGGTAAATTTGTAAAACGTCTACATGTTCAAAATATCGATGCGGTATAGGCCATACTTGGAAAAATAGGGCCAATGATTTTGTTTGAAATATGGGCCTTTAAAACACTGTTTAAGCTGTACGGATTTTGATATAAAATATATAACTTACAATAAAACACTCGATAAATACTCGAAACACATTCCGATCAAAACAGACAATATGTAGCACATAGCAATTATGGTTTTATGACTCAACACACTTAATCACATAATAATACACATAAATTATCTTTATAAAGATATAATACAAGCGTAATTTCTCGGTCGTTACATAGTCTGATAAAGCTTACATTATAGAAGGAAAGAGTTCAGTTGATTCTGATAATGATGAAGACGAGGAGTTTGGAAACTATGCACTCATGACCTTGGAGTAAGGAGAGTCATCCTCATAAAAAATAGAGGTACCAACTCTTACAACTATTGATTTAAATGCTAGTCAATATAAGGAGACTGTTAAAAAGATGAGAGTAGAGATGTTTCACATACATACAAGCATGGTGGCAGTTACTGAGGAAGTGAGTAGGCTGTCAAAAGTAAATGAGAAGCTTGAAATTGAGAAACAAAATTTGGAACTGCTGCTTGTTAAGCTTGAAACTGTCAAGTAAGAAAATTAATATCTTAAGAACAAGCTAAAGTGTGCTGCTGAGATAGAAGCTGTGTTGAGGGAGAAGCTAGAGAACAATGAGGTGAAACTGAAATCATTCATAAATGCATCTCAGCTAGTTGGTCAGTACCATGAGAAAAATAAGCCATGTGCTAACGTAGCTATTGGCTTGGATTATGATGTATATTTCTCTTTTAGATTTCATTTTCCTTTCCTGCATCTAACAACAATAGAAAAGTTGAAGGTGTCAAGGGAAAAATAATTGTAAGTGAAGATGTCCCATCTATGCTGAGAAGGGTTGGTGTTATGGATTAAAAACTAGGGTTTATTAATTGCTGTATTTATCACTAAGGTTCGGGAGCTCAAGGCCTTTAATGGCTGCTCTCGTGTTTCGTAGCTTAACTCTGCCTTTACGAGATGCCTACGTATCTCTGTGAGTTAGAGAATCAAGCCAAAAAACGTAATTCTAATTTGTGGGGTGAGGCCCTTTATATAGATGTTGGGAGTCCTTGAATTGGACTAGATCTAGGAGACTAGGTGGGCAAGTCTCAGAATTAGAATGGACTTTGGAGTCCTAGGTAGTAGGAAATTGATTCCTTATCCTATTAGGTCCCTTGGAGGCTGATCTACAAGGATTTATGCCCTCATTGGGACTCATCTTGACAGATGATTTATCCCTTACTAATTAATTATGAAATTAATTAATATTCAGGGTTTTGGGTTGGGCTTCGTTATTGGACCGTATCTGGTCTAATTAATTTTAACACCAATTATATTTTTAGGCTATTTTTGGGCCCCTTTCAAGGGTCTTGGGCCTCTTCTAATGGGCTTAACAACCAGCCCAATTAATGTGATATTAATTACACAATCATGGTTTATTTATTTTATTCCCTATCATTTGCCCCCCAACTTCTGGGAAACCGTAAAAAGATTTCACAGAAGTTAAGTTATTCCCTTACAGGGTATCGTTTTTGCGTAAAGTGTGGAGCGACCTACACATTTACAACGGTTTGCCTTGCTTACGGCTTTAGGGTTGTTTTTTAGAACTTCCCTATTATTTTCTTACCTTTTCCCTCTTTTTAGGAACTTTCTAGTATTTTCAGGAATTTTTTCCTAATTCTCAAGAATATTCTGATACACACAGATATTACTTCTTTAATATTTCAAGAATATTTTTATCAAAAATAATTTTTGAAATTATTTTCAAATTTTCCCTAATTTTCTGGGATTTTTCAGAATTTTTAATCCTTTTTCGACTAGGATTCTAGTCGAAAACTCAACTTGATCCTAGTCGAATTTTGGGCCAGCTCCTGGATCTTGGTCGAAGAATTTCGACTAGGATTCACGACCTGGATCCTAGTCGAGTTCGTGACCTGGATCCTGATCGAAATTTTGGCCATTTTTTGATTCCTGCTC
Organism: Apium graveolens; assembly: GCF_009905375.1. Taxonomy (NCBI): domain Eukaryota; kingdom Viridiplantae; phylum Streptophyta; class Magnoliopsida; order Apiales; family Apiaceae; genus Apium; species Apium graveolens. Next base: position 114,103,646 of record NC_133656.1, read on the forward strand.
GTGTAACTTCGACTAGGAATCACGACCAGGATTTCGACCTGGATCCTAGTCGAGTTGACGACCTGGGTTTTGGTCGAACTTCATGCCACCTTTTGACCCCTGCTCGTGAAACTTCGACTAGGATTCACGAACAGGATTTTAACCTGGATCCTAGTCGAGTTTACGACCTGGGTCTTGGTCAAAATTCATGACCTCTTTTTGTTCCTTTTTGAAAGATTTCGAGCTTGATCCATGACTAGGATTTTGACATTTGAGTTGTCTCCTCTATCAGACTTTTCTCCCTTGCCTTCTGACTTCCTGAACCCTTTCTTATTAGAACTTCCACTTTTCCTGGAAAACTTCTCGCATTTTCTGAATTTCCTGTAGGCTATCTTTGTGATACCCTTCACCATAAGAGCATACAATTTTATCATCTCTTCATCAACATCCATCTCCATCTCAGGTAAACTTTCAGTTTCTGAATCATCATCATCATTATCAGAATATGATGACTCTGAATCAGACTTTATGATGAGAGCCTTTCCTTTGCCCCTTTTGGAGGCAGCCATTTTAGGAGATTCCTCCTCAGCCTTAAGAGTAACTGTCCTTGACTTTTTTCCATACCTCTTGCTCCTTTGATCCATCTCAAATTCATAAGTCTTGAGCATACCATAAATTTTATTAAGAGTATTTTCAGTAAGGTCATAGTTGTCTCTTATGGTAGTAGACTTCAAATCCCAATTTTCAGGAAGAGCTAAAAGGAATTTTAGATTTGAATCTTCAAGATCATATTCCTTGTTCACCAGTGACAGATCATTCAAGAGTTTGACAAACCTGTCATATAAGTCAGTTAATGACTCATCAGCTTTTGAGTCAAAGTGCTCATACTCTTGAGTGAGTATAGTCCTCCTGTTCTTTTTGATCGCATCAGTTCCCTGGCATCTTGTCTCCAAAGCATCCCATATCTCCTTTGCAGTCTTGTATTGAATTACCCTGTTTGACATGACATTATCAATGGCACTATGCAGCAAATGCCTTACCTTTGCATCCTTGGAAATAGATGAGATGTCTTCAGCTGTGTACTCACCTTTCTCCTTTGGTATGGTCTTTGTTGGTTGATCAGCAACTACAACGAGAGCTTGGTAGGCTTATGTGGTCCTCCATTAATTCTGTCAAGGTATTCTGGATCTGTAGCTTCCAGAAACATAGACATCTTCACTTTCCATATGGGATACTCAGAAGGTCTCAGTATGGGAATCCTAATAGTCTCATATCGACTGTGGGTTTGAGTCTTTTGAGTTTCTTCAGTTTTGGTGGGCTTGGTTGGAATTTGTGCTTCTTCAGACATGATTGTTTGGATCTTTACTGTATGTGTGTTAACAGAAAAGCTCTGATACCAATTGTTAGGTCACACAACATTGTAGAAGTGGGTTGAATACAGTGTTTTAACAATCAAATCGATTTAACACAAGTATGTAACAAAGATCAAGTATATTGAATAAACTCTGTTACAATAAGAACTGTTGTTCTCTCTCAGTGATGAACAAATATCACTAAGAGCTGCTAGGTTACAATGTATAATCTTCCCGATAATGATAACACATCTAGTGTAAACCCTAAGTCTGTGTGTTTATATAGTACACAGTTACAAGATAACTTCTAATTGATATGGAATATAATTATGTATCCTAAAATATATCAATCAGATATCTTCTACAAGTCTTCTAGTCTTCTAACTCTTTCCATGCATATCTTCTTTTATTTTAGTCTTGATCTTCTACTGTAAATCAACTTCCTTTCTTATATGAAAGTCTTCCCGCACTTAAGTTCTGATATGACCTTAAGTTCTGATATTAAGTTCTGACTTCCAGTAAGTCCTTATTTCAGTAAGTCCTAATATGTCCTGTTTGTTAAGATCTAAAAACTAAACATGAATCATATTAGACATGACATCTCAAATATATCTAACAAAAATATTACAAAATGTTACTAATGAGCTTAAGATTATCTTGTTGTTACTCAAAAACTTTATTTCGCGATTCTTTTAACTTATTTCTTGTCGTTACTAATTGTGTACAGTTACTTTCATGAATTATACTGCATCCTTCAACTAATCACATCAATCCTCTATCTTTGACGATACCTATTCAATTTCATTAATTAATCTATTCATCTTTTAATAACCACACATGGTTTTCATTATTATCGTCGCAATCTGGTGGAAACTCAATCGTCAGATCATTATTTCTTAAAAGGTTTCACAGTCGAGTCACCATTGCCTCATTTCCACTTATGTCCCCGTATCGAACTTTCGCCATCGACCCGGTTATGGGTATTAAATTTGTTATTACTCATTTACTTAAGTTAGAGAACTTCACAATTTCTTGAAGAACATGTTCGAAATTTGGTCGCACATAAGATTCCTTCTATCTTGAATCTTCACAACACATATCTTACCGCAATAAAGGGATGCTTCACGTATTAATTGTCTGTTTGAGTCATTTTTCAGAATTCCCTCGCTCTTCGATTGTCGTCCCGACACTCGTTCACTTTGTCTGATGTACACAGCTTTACTTCCTTATTTCATAACTAATTTATTTGTTACGGTTCACTAACGATTCATTTCTCGTCGAAATCTCCTGATTTGAAGTGCATCGCATTAACGCAATCTACCGTACTGATGAGATTCCCGTAGCAAGAATAACTGTCTGACTTGATGTCTTCGCCACGTCCACGTTGTCGATGTATCCATTCTTCCTTGCTCGCAGATGTCCACCATTTATCGGCTTACCTTCATATCTATATTTGACATGTAATTCTATCTGCTACACGGGACCATTCCATTTCTTTTAAAATCGTCAAAGAACAGTTTATACGCAAGAGGAGAATTTGTGAATATGATTTTGATTGAACAATTGGATAAGGAATAACAATGTAATAAATGGTTAGAAGAATCTGTAAATCAGTAAATTGAAGGAAGAAGAATGAGTGAAGATTTAGATGTGAATGAGACAACCATATTTGTACGCAAGATGGCCAGTCTTTTGCATTATATGGCATACAACACATGATTAGGGGGCGTCCCACCCGACACTTCGTCATTTTGACAAAGCGTCACACCACAACACTGTTTATCTCAATCAGGAATTAATAATTTGAGAAGAGAAAAATTCAGAAGGAATACAATAAATTTTCTTTCGCTTTTGCCTCATATGATTTATCAATAGAAGAAGCTCATATGTATTCAAAAATCAAGTAGAATATTTGCTATCATATTTGTTAAAGAATGACATTGTGGGTCACCGTTGGTCACCGTCCACGCTTCATTTACGTATGCCTTCCGGAATCATTCGAATGAGAGATTCACAATTTAAGTCACATTATAACTTCGGAATGTCATCTGGAAATGCCTCCATATTAAATGCTTTAATGATTTGATCATAATTGCGTCCTTGAAAAATTTATAATCACTGCTTCCAATTTCATTTGTGCCGCATAGAATAACCATCGATCACGCAACGCCTCAATTTCGTCGATAGAAATACGATTCTTCTCTAACCATCTGGAAGATTCTTTCATTTTCTTCAATCATCCTCCGTCCATTCGAATCACAAATCTCGTTAAATTTTAGTAATTTCATGAATTGGGTAAATACTGTTTTAACATGTTGATTCAATCATTAATATTATTAAACAAAGTTTACATTCATCTTTCACGGAGAAACTTTAAACTTTCTTCCTACTAGTGGGTCTACTTGGTCCTCCAAATTAACAATACTGAGTCTAAATCCATTCTTCTCCTTTAGATCACTTTCTGTTTATAATAACAAGAACTTGAGTAGTAATTTGACAACCAAATTGTGAAACTCATTTTATGCAAAAATCTTCTGAAAGTTTATTAAGAAAATCTTTTTCGAAATCTCATTTTAAAATTTTGAAAATCAAATATTTGGTCATCATTACTATATAAGTTACTTGTTATTCTTATAATCCATTAATGGAATATCTAATTAAAAGAATGCCCATATAAAGGTCTCTCCACCTTGATACATCTTCCATTTCTCCTTGAATTATGTTCGTATTCCTTAGTCGGCGAAATTTCCTTTACCGTTGTATACCATTTTATTCGTAACTCCAATCCGATGTTGACGTTTGCCACTGTCTTTGACATTCTCGACATCGTCCTTGACGTTGTACTTACAACCAACCAATGCAATTCCATGTTCTGTCTGTAGAGAAGGTCGCACCTTCTTGCTAGTATTACCTATACCTAGTAAGGTAGATATCATTCCCCGCACATCGCCCGTTATACGATAAGAATCTTTTCACAACGGTGGTGCCTTTGTAGCTTGCAACTTTGACTCTTCATCAGCTCCCATCAACTCGTTGACTCCGACATGGAACTCGTCCTACTACCTAATTCTAAGTTAAATCGTACCAAAACTTACGAAGTCCTCACAAGATTCAATTGCATTTTTCTTTAAAACCACATGAAAAGTAGGGTAACATACCCAATCTCCGTCGATCTGTCGATTCCTCATTACTGTAGGATCTGAGAACTCAATATACCTATAGTGTTGCGATATTTGCCTTACATTTTCCTCAACAATCCCGGTTTACCAATTCCATATCGGACCTGCTAACCCTAATTCGCACTCAACTCAACTTAACATGAGCATGCCTGGCTTTTTCCTATCTTATATGGCCTATCACTCCTATCTTAACCTCACCTATTCTCATTTCAGTGACCAATAACCTGTAGCTCTGATGCCAACTTGTAACAACCTAAATTCGAGGTCAAGATTTGGTATCACTAAACAATCTTCACATAAAATAAAAGAATATTTATTAACCCCTTGAATCCGGATCGTTTACAGGTTATGGTATAAAACAAGAATCTAACCTTCTACAATTCACAATAACTACAATAAGAGTGTAAATACCTTTATGCTAACGTCCTTGTCATATTTTTCTAACATCTTCGTCCCTCACAACGGAGATCTCTCTAACTTATGCTGTCTAAAGAAAGCTATTCACTTTCATCCTTATCTGTTTCTGGAAGAAATAAGAATTTACAAAGCAAGAGTGAGCCAAAAATGCCCAGCAAGCATATAATTTGATTTTCAAGCATTAGTATCAAAGGAACATTTCCGGACAAAAGCTTTAAACAATTTTATACAATTCTATTTATTTTAGGGAGTTGAGCGAATAAATATTGGTTATTACCATCCTTTAATTATAAATCCAAATGTGGCAAGCGATTCCCAGATTCATCTCCTGAATCAGGGTTTTGTTCGGTTTTGGAATCATAAAACTTTTCGAGAGATAATCCTGTTAATGGCGATCAACAATAAATTAGACTGGACACTAGTTCACACTCATACCCTGCTGATCAGTCAGGATATAGTATAGATCTATACCCAACCGTATAGATCCATTCGGGTACCCAGGCACTATCGCCCAAGGGTCCGGTCCATCCCCGGCCCATAGGGTACAGCTCATCGCTGGCCCTCACAATAACCATCCAGCCCGTAGAGCATTTTGATGTCAAATCATTTTGAATTCAAAACATCCCAATTCAGGGTTCGCAAATAACCCGAAAGAATGGGTATTTGCTCAAGCGAGTAATCGATAATATAGGAACAATAATGAAAAGAACATGCATGATAAGATTAATTGCAGTGAAATATAAAATAGTTAACTATTCTGAACTTAGAATAAGAATGAAGAAATATTTACAGTATTTTGTGATAAAAGTAAGGAATACTTGCCGCAATAAGCTTTAACCACTATTACTGGTTGACTTTTGGATCGCCTTGAATGTTTGCCTTTATCGTCAGACCACTATCTTATTATGGCTACGATCTCAACGCTCAGGTCCTTGGAACTTCGCCGAGCTCAACAACTAACCACTAGATCATTCTTAGTCCGATGTTAATCCTCGGGTCTTCCGACTAGGACCTACAGGGTTGAAATACCCTAATTCAGATAATCACTTAAGCTTAACATAGTATCGCTATCACTTCTATCCATACAGTTTCATATCCCGTCTCGTATTTATAGGTACTATTGAAATACACATAGCAATTATGGTTCACATCTTCGAAACTCGGCACAGTGTTTATTTTCGGAAAGTACGTATATTTGTTGTTTGAAAATAATAGGCTAATTGATTATAAAATATTTTATCTTAGCACATAACTAGATTCGTATAATATAATTATATACTTTCGTTCGACGTCTCCGATAATTGCGGGTTACGCTTCCGTATTTTCGAAATTAATTTCCCGAAAATCGGGCAGCATTTCCTTTTTTTATCGCCTACCTGTCGAAATCAAATCGACGTCAATCACAACAACAAACGCAACACCAAGAAATTCACAAATCAATTCATCAATCCAATCTACCGATACGAATTCAGTTTATTAGTTATTATTATTCGTTTTTGTTTCAAAATTTATTATAAAACTAATTTTATTTATTTATAATTTAGGACTCAGAATTAATCATCATTTTCGACCATCGACTCGCCGAGGCTCACCGTCGATGGTGGCAAAATTTATTGGTGCCCAATATTATTCGGGTTTCCAAATGAATTCCACCGATTAATTAATATTTCCGCGCGAATATATTTTTATTTCACGAAATATAAATCAAATAATTTGCAACAGTTAAAAATTTCAGTCAGTAAATAAGATACACAATCAAACAAATATGGCTCATGAGTCACGCGCCACAACCGAAACGGAAAATAACAGGGCCGGAACCACACCACTGTAATACACACAACATCATCACACATGCACACAATAACACACACGAACATACACACACACGCATAGATACACACACGAACACACACACGCGCACAGATACATACACGAACACATACAACACGTATAAATATATATATAAATTGAACTAATTGAGATGGGCCGCCGGAAACCAACCGGAATAAACCTCCACGGCGGAACAAAGCAACGAGGCAGAAGAACCAGCAGAGAAAAAGAAGAAAAGAAATAAGAGAAAAGAGAAAATAGAGTTAGGAGAGAGAGATGACAGAAAAGGAGGAGAGAGGTCGATGTAGGGAGAGAGAAGGGAGAGTCGGTGTGAGAGAAACAGATAAGCTGGGGAAGAAAAAGGATAGCCCCTTCTGCAATTATCCAATCCCTTTTGTTTCTTTTGTTATTTAATCTATAAAACCTAACAATAACATGAAATCCGCAATTTAGCGAGCTAATCTACGGATAAAATTAATTCAAGAAATTCCCAAGATAGTCTTAAAATTCTCAAAATAATTAAAAACTGATAATATAAAATTTTTATAATTTTTAAATCATTTTTGGAATGCGCATCAGACCCATATTTTAACAAATTAATGAATAAACGCGCAAGTGGATAAAAGCCAGAAAATTTCCGAAATTATTTTAAAATTCTCGAAATAATCTAAACTTAATAAAATAAAATTTTCATGATTTTTTTGAAGCATTCTGGAACTAAATACTGATTTTACAATTAAATGCAATCAGAAAATCATTTAGGAATAAATAATCAATAAAAAATTGATTTCTACATTTTATAAATTCCTAAAAATAATAAATAAAATAAAAAATAAAAAAATAATTTTAGAAACAATTTTACCATTTATAAGAATAAATATTCAGTAAAATTACTTTAAAAATGAATTAAATTCATACAACTCGATAATTAATTATAAAATTAATCTTCACATCCAACAAATCACAAACAATTAATAATACAACAAAACATAGCTGACAAAACTATCACATAATTTATTTATTTAATAATTCAATAATTACATTTATATATCGGATCCGAAAATAGGTTACTTAGCCGCTAAGTAACTAAAAAGACGATACGATTTTAATACCAAACTTTGATAATTATCAAAACAAAGCTTCCCATAAAACACTTTATACGAAAATAAGGTAATAATATCTCGTCTCTTGAGAATACAGATTTTTATTGATCTAAAAAATGATTAGCGTATCGAAAATTTCACGCCGGGACTCGCACAGGTCAAACTGTATTCCGGATTGAAAAAGTCAAAACATGAAAAGTTTTCAGAATTATCAGATTAGGTTAGGAAGGAGTTTTCAGAAGAGTTTCAGGTTGTAAAAACGCAAAAACGGTTGAAGCGGGGCGATTTCTGATTCTAAAATATAATTTTATAATTACGTAAAAATAATCATTCTTAATTCTATAAATTCTTATAAAATCATATAATAATCCAAAAATTACTAGAAAAATACCAAAATTATCTATATTTAATTCTGGATAACTACAAAATTAAAACATCCTAATTCCACAGATATTAACTCCCAAATATTAATATCAATCATCGAATAATTCACCAAAATTCACATAGTAATCACATAATAATTATTTATTGATAAAAATATTTACATAATATTTTTTCGGACGTTACAACAAGCATCGTTTGATATTAAAACTACTTGAAATCGATTGTAACAGTCCACATGAAACTATATCAAGCATCAATCACAAACAATAACTCCTGGAATCAAAACACCTAATTTCGAGTATAAACCCTAATTTTCAAATCGAAAATCAAAAGAATCAAACGTGAAATTGATGATATAAACAGATAGAACAGATCATAAGCTTCGTTTCATGAAAGATTTGAGCAATAGAATCACTTTCAAATCTGCAGTTTAATTCTTGGATTTTTCTTCACCAACAAACTAAATTTCTTGATTTTTCTGATTTTTACTAATTAATTAAATGAAAATTAACAATAATTCAACTATTTATATTAACTAAAGTAATACCCCTAAATAAAATTAAGGGTCCAATTACACATCTAATAAAAATATTTGGCCCCAATTTTTATAATTTCTGGGTATTAATTACGAATTTTTAAAAATCCAATAAATACAAAATATATGCCAAAAATTCCCAAAAATTATGAATAATACAAAAATGCAAAGAAAAATGATGTTTGATGATTTCATGATCATATTAAAATATAAATGTGATTTTTGTGGGGTTTTTGACACCCGAAGGGGCCCGGAAAAGTGGTTTTTCGCGAAAAAGGTAAATTTGTAAAACGTCTAGATATTCAGAATATCGATGTGGTATAGGCCATACTTGGAAAAATAGGGCCAATGATTTTGTTTGAAATATGGGCTTTTAAAACACTGTTTGAGCTATACAAATTTTGATATAAAATATATAACTTACAATAAAACACTCGATAAATACCTAAAACACATTCTAATCAAAACAGAGAACACGTAGCACATAGCAATTAGGGTTTTATGACTCAACACACTTAATCACATAATAATACACACAAATTATCTTTATTAAGATATGATACAGACATAATTTCTCGGTCGTTACATTCTCCCCCCTTATTAGGATTCTGTCCTCAGAATCACGCTATAAAAATAACTGAGGGTACTTTTCAAACATATCGCTTTCAAGATCCCAGGTTAACTCTTCAACCACAGGATTTCTCCACAAGACTCTTACTAATGGTACAAACTTATTTCTTAAGACTCTCTCTTGCCGATCTAAAATTCTTACCGGTTGTTCTATATATCACAAATCTGCTTGAAGCTCTATCGGCTCATACTCTATTACATGCCTTTTATCAGGGTTATACTTCTTAAGCATTGACACATGAAATACATTATGAATATGTTGCATATAGGACGGTAAAGCCAACTCGTATGCAACTTTTCTGACTCTCTTTAAAATTTCAAATGGACCAACGTATCGAGGCTTTAGCTTGCCCTTGTTGCCAAACCTAGTCAATCCCTTCCATGGTGATATCTTTATCAGTACATGTTCTCCTTGATAGTCCACATCCCTTCTGGTTGGATCTGCATATTTACATTGTCGATTTTGTGCTGCTTCGAGTCGCTTTCGAATAAGTTCTACTTTTTCCTTGGTCTGCTGAATCAGTTTTGGACCTAGAATTTTGCGCTCTCCAACTTCATCCCAACATGTAGGTGATCTGCATTTTCTTCCATATAAGGCTTCATAAGGTTGCATTTCGATGCTCACATGGTAGCTGTTGTTATAGGAGAATTCAACTAACTGTAAATGTTCGTCCCAACTGCCTTCAAAATATATCACACGTACATGTAACATATCTTCAATTGTCTGAATAGTCCTTTCACTTTTCCCGTCCATCTGAGGATGAAAATAGTGCTCATGTTTAGCTTGGTCCCTAGACATTCCTGGAATTGACTCTAAAATCTCGAATTAAATCGTGAAACTCGGTCCGATACAATGGACACGAGTACTCCATGACACATCATTATTTCTTTGAGATATAGGTTTACTAACTTGTCAAGCGAAAACCTTTCGTTGATTGGAAGGAAATGTGTTGACTTCGTTAATCTGTCGATGATAACCCAAATCGCATCGTGATTTGCTCTGGTCCTTGGAAGTCCCACGACGAAATCCATAGCTAATTGCTCCCATTTCCATTCTGGAATATCTAGTGGTTGTAGTAATCTGCTCGGGCGTTGATGTTCAGCTTTGACTCTTTGGAACATATAACATTTCCTGACCCATCTTGCTATCTCTTTCCTCATATCTGGCCACCAAAAATCTCTATACATCTTGGTGCTTTCGGGATGAATTGAATATCTTTAGCTGTGAGCGTCTTGCAAAATTTCCGCTTTCAATTTCGGTACATTAGGTATCCAGATTCTCGAAGCAACTCGAAAAATTCCCTTATCATCTTTATAGCTGGTAATTTCTTCTCCTGAAAAATTATTAATTTCGTGATTCATTATTTCCTCCTGACATTTTCTTATCTATTTCAATAATTCCGGTTGAAAAGTCATTGCGTAGATCATTTCAGTGGAGCTTTCTGGAACACGAACTTCAATCTCCGATTTATCGAATTCTTTCATCAATTCCTCTGAAGATGTTATCAGATTCAATCTTTCCTTCCAACTCAACGCATCTTCCATGACATTTGCTTTGCCTGGATGATAATTGATTGATATGTCATAATCTTTAATTAGCTCTAGCCAATGTCGATGTCTCATGTTGAGTTCTTTCTACATGAAAATATACTTCAGACTTTTATGATCCGTGTAAATTTCACATCTTTCTCCGTAAAGGTAATGTCTCCAGAGTTTCAGGGCGAACATCATTGTTGCTAATTCGAGATCATGTGTCGGATACTTTTGCTCAAGAGGCTTTAATTTTCTAGAAGCGTATGCGATTACGTTGCCATGCTGCACCAAAACACATCCAAGTCCTTGATATGAAGAGTCGCTGTAAATGACAAAATCTCCTTGATCATCAGGTAAAACAAGTACATGTGCGGTTACTAGTCGATTCTTCAATTCTTGAAAACTCTATTCGCATTTCTCATTCCATTCAAACTTTTCATTCTTTCGGGTCAACTTGGTTAGTGATGTGGATATCTTTGCAAAATCTTTAACAAATCTTCTGTAATAACCTGCTAATCCCAAGAAACTTCAGACTTTCGTCGGAGTCTTTGGTCATTCCCAGTTTAAAATAGCTTCGATCTTTGCTGGATCGACTTGAATTCCTTCAACACTGATGATGTGACCTACAAATTGCACTTCCTTTAGCCAAAATTCGCATTTCAAAAACTTCACATAAAGTTGTTCCTTCCTCAACATTTCCAATGTCATTCTCAGGTGCTCTGCATGTTCTTTTTCAGTCTTCGAGTAGATCAAGATGTCATCAATAAATATAATGATAAATTTATCCAAATACTTCTTGAACACTCGGTTCATCAAATCCATGAATGCTGCTGGTGCATTGGTTAGTCCAAACGCCATCACAAGAAATTTGTAGTGTCCGTATCACGTTCAGAACACAGTATTTGGAATATATTCTGCCTTGATCTTCAATTGGTGATAACCCGATCTTAAATCGATTTTTGAAAACCATGTCGCTCCTTTCAGTTGATCGAATAAGTCGTCGATTCGGGGCAAAGGGTATTTGTTTTTAATAGTTAACTTATTCAGCTCACGATAATCGATACATAGACGCATGCTACCGTCTTTCTTCTTTATGAATAACACTGGTGGACCCCATGGGGATACACTAGGCCTTATAATTCCTCTATCGAGAAGATGCTGCAATTGCTTTGCTAACTCTTTCATTTCCACATGCGCCATTCGATGCGGAGCTTTTGAAATTGGTTCAGTTCTTGGTGCCAAATCGATAGTAAACTTGATTTCTCGATCCAGAGGTAGTCCTGAAAGTTCATCTAGAAAAACATCGGGAAATCATAAATTACAGGAATATCTTCAATCTTCAGACTTGCTTTTTCCGTATCCAATACATAGGCTAAATAAGCTTGACATCCTTGACGCAATAATCGCCTCGTTTGCATTATCGTTAAGAATCTCTGCTTTTGTTTTTCACCTTTAAACGTTACTGTTGCATTTTCCTCGGTTCGTAAATTTACTTTCTTATTCGCGCAATCACTCTGAGCATTATTACTGGCTAACCAATCCATTCCCAAAATAACATCAAATTCTCTTAACTTGAAAGGTATCAAGTCAACTGAGAAATGATGTCCCGCTATTTCAATATCACAACTTGGGCACACTCGATCTACCACAATCTGATCATCGTTAGCTACTTTTATGATTAATGTCTCGTCTAACCCTTGAATTTCACAATATAGCTTAGGAATAAATTCTTCAGAAATAAAAGATCTCGTAGCTCCGGAATCAATCAGTACTTGAGCATTTACAAAATTCACAGGAAGCGAACCTGCAACCACATTCGGACTCTCCACAACTTCTTTCATTGACATGTTAAAAGTCCTTGCCCTAGGCTGATTCTGCTGTGGTGGCGGAGGTAATGCCAAAACCCTTGGAATGCTAGCTTCCATTGCTGCTCCTCTACATTCTTTGGCGATGTGTCCTTTTCTTCCACATTGGAAACAAGTGACTTCTGCCTTCCCTATTGGACATTCCCCAGAGTAGTGTCCCTTCTGCTTGCACTTGAAGCATGTGATATTTGGCTTGTTACAAATTCCAGTAAGCTTCTTCCCACATATTCTGCAATCAGGTTTTGGTGGTCGGATAAGTCTTTGTTGATTTGGGGCTGGGAGCAGGTTACCCATCTTCTGGTTGCCCTGTTCCGTCCTTCTGAAATTCACATTTCCCCGGGCTTGAAACCCATGCCTTCTATTGGAGCGGTTTTGAAAACTTCCGGATCCCTTTTCCCTTTGAGACGCTTCACTTTCTCCCTCGATAATCATGGCCTTCTGAATTATGGCTATATAGGTCGTCAGTTTGAATACTGCTACCCTGCTATGGATCCACGGCTTCAACCCTGCTGAAACCTCTTGGCTCGCTTTTCATCAGTATCTACCTGCTCAGGAACAAACCTAGCCAATTCAGTGAACTTGCCTTCATAGTCCATGACCGACAAATTTCCCTGCTTCAATTCCAAAAACTTGATTTCCATTTGATTCTTTATGTAACGGGGAAAATATTTCTCCAGAAAAAGATCGGTAAATATATCCCAACTTACTACACCCTCGCCTTCTAGTGCTTTCTTAGATTCCCACCAGTAATTGGCCTCTCCCTTATAGAAGTAATTAGTAAAATTCATCTTTTGATCTGCTTCAACTTTAATCAACACAAAGGCCTTCACCATTTCTTTTAACCAGGCTCTTGCCTTAGTAGGATCCGCTGACCCCTCGAATTCTGGAGGCTTCACCGACTGGAACTGTTTGAAAGTAACTACAGGTACTGCTGGTGGTGCTTGTGGTTCTGGACGAACTGCTTGCTGTAATATTTGTTGCTGAAATTGTTGTTATTGCATCTGCTGCTGTATCATCATCATTTATTGTTGCATAAGGTATAACATTTGGTCCATTGGGTTATTGTTGTTTTGACCCTCGGTATTGTCATTAGACGACTCGGTTTTTGTTTTTCTTTTTGGTGTCATGGTTCTGATGATAAAACAATTGGTTCTTTTAATAACAGTTTATTAAACAGGTGATATAAATAAAGAAATAATATGTATGGTATTAAAACAAAATTTAAACAGTTGATATTGGAAAGAAAAATGTTTACAAAGTATCTAAAATGAGTAATTAAAAAAAACAGTTCAATTTTTAAGTAAATCGCTTGGAAGTAATTGATTTTTTTTGGAGAAATAAATGGTACAACATGGTTGTAAATAAAAACAATATTTTAAAATATGTAACGGTAAAAAAGTAAAATAAATGTAAATGCTTGAGAGACTGGAAAATAAAAGAAAAAGTGGAAAGGTTCATTATATATATAGGTATGACACCAGCAACAGCTGTCAGTGATTGATACAAAAAGGGTCTATATCAGATTAGTCATACTACTGCTGCTACCAGTCAAAACTAGCGGCTACACACATACAACCGAGTCATACTATATACTATGATGCATCTATCTACATATATGACATATAATACAACATCCCGCTGTCATCCAAACTCAAAATCCAGGTGGCACTCAACTAGCTCCCGATGAAGTGCCTCTAACACTGACTCGATCAACCTCATCGCTCGGCGGTAAACTGCATCGGTGCGAACATCATCCTGCCTCAAATCAGCAATCTCCTGGGAACCTGCTCTATATATCTGATGGAGTCTATCCCTCAATATATGGTCTAGCTGTAACGCCCTCACTGGTCCATAATCTCGAGTCTTAAATAATCCGAGTATCTCTCTGCACTGATCATGCCATCTCTGCATCTCCTCCCTCAAACTCTCATACTGCTGGTACTGTACCATACGGGGCTCACGAAGATCTGTCCGAGAACCTCTGGTAGGTAATGGCACTGACTGCTCAACAACCTCATCCATAAACTCAAGCTGAGGGAACTGATATACCCCAGACACAGGGGCATAGATGGCTAGCGGTGCTGGAAATAGTACGGGCTGAGCTGGTGGCTCAAACATCTGTGGATCTGGCTGTGGCTATGAGATCTCGGGCTGGTTTGCTGGAACCTGAGGATCTAAATCTTCCCACTGAGGCAAATCATCCATTTCAGGAATATCAAATACCAGAAACTCTAGTGGTGGTAGCTCAGGTATCTCAGGCTCGAAGTAAGGAAAATAGTCAATAAAGTCAGGTACCTCTGGCGCCAGCAACTGGTCCGGTGCTGGTCCCTGAGGCAATGGTGGTGGTGGTGGTAATGGCAGAAATGCCTGCTCTGACACTTGGGGCAATGCTGGATCTGATGTTGTCCGCTCTGAAGATGAAGCTAAAGATACCATCTAACAGAATAACCATAATACAAGAAAAAATGAAATCACATTCCTAAAACTCACAATTTCCTAATCTAAGAAACTAACAACCCTAATACCATTATTCCTATCTCATGTGATCTTCATATCTTATCTTAACTCTAATGTTCTTGTTTTCAAGGGCCAAAACCTTAGCTCTAATGCCAACTATAACACCCTCCAAAATCGGGGTATAGATTTGGGGCATTATTAACACTAACTACTTACTGAACCTGTACATGATAAAAATAAATAAATAAATACCCCGAACTACTATTACTCAGGATCTTTTCAAGGTTAAGGATTGAAAACAAGAATGACACACCAACTTTATTATAAACCATTCTAAACCAACTATCTCAAGAACTCTCTTTATTACAAACCATTATTCTATTCAAACTTTAAACTAAACATCTTTTATTCAGTTTATACTATCACTTATCCTGCTACACCTGCTCTGCCAACTCAAAGTTCTCTTCTGGGATAGGGACAAACACTCTCGGAATTAGAGGGTCCCGCAGCTTGACCCGCTTCTTGACTATTCGGGTTCTGATGTGTTTCATTCTCAACCTTAACTGAAAAACAAGGTGAACAACAATAAAAGGGGGTGAGCCAAAATTGCTCAAAAAGCCTGCAAAAATGTATATATAGTGTAAAGAGAGAAGAATGAATGAACCGGTAATTTCCTGGTTTGAACAACCATCTGTTTCTGTAAAGAACAATAATTGTCATAACAAGGGAGTGCCAAATAAATGAGACTGGAAACAAGAACCAACATATGCACTATAACCTGCTGATCAATCAGGATACAGTGCAGATCTATACCCAACTGCATAGGCCCAACCAATATATGGGGTACCCATGCAACTATGGCCTAATAATCAAGGGTCCAGTTCATGCCCGACCCGTATCGTAACCATCTAGTCCATAGCTTAGCATCCGGAACAATCAGTATACTTTCAATGTATCCCAACATCAGGATATATAAGAGTATATGTAAATAAGGGTATAAGTATTGGAATATGAATAGAGGATTCAATGAATTGGGAGAAATCAAGAATCGAAATGTAATAGAAATAAAGGATCAATAACTGTGTATCCGTGTTTGTAAACAAGAATTATCAATACTGTAATTGTTATGGAAAGTTGGATGTAATTCACTATTCTGAACTTAGAATAGGGGAAAAACTTGCCTGGTGTGCACTTCACCTCGTATGATTCACCGCCTTCCATCTCCTGCCTGATTTGCCTTATCGGTACTGAATCTATCAAGGAAAGATATTCGTTTAGATGACTTACTTTATACGCAATCTCAGGTTGATACCATGTAGCCTTAGTCGTCTAGCCATACGATTCTATTCGACTCGCATATAATTATCTAACACATAGAGTTCACACAGGCACGTAAATCACATAGCACATAAACACATAATTAATTTTAGACTTATAATTATTTTTAGTATCGATACTAGACTTGTATTCGCGTTAACAAACACTATCTGGCTGGATTCCTAATTTTTTCGGGATTTATTGGACTCGTTTTTATCACTAATAGGGTCTACACACAATAATTATCATAAGCCGACTGGCTTTCAAAAGAAATTATGATTTATAATTATTTTTAATGGAATCAGGTCATTTTTCTGAGTCTAAGGGTCTTCGTTTCACTCAAATCGGATAAATGGTTTAAATATTACGCAATAACCAAGATTTAATTAATTATAAATCAATTACAATTAATTAATCATAATTAATTAAACCTTAATTATATTTTTAAATAATTAATTAAGAATTATATATTTTAAATTAATTATTCCCTAATTTTTAGAATTAATTACAATTTATTACAAATTATCTGATTAAATCGATTACTTATAATTAGTTAATCTATTAATCACTACGCATAACTATTACGAATCTGATCGCGAAATTAAATGAATCGATACTCGTACGCCAATTTCCAAATTCTCAAAACACAACTCGAGTAACTACGAGTTACTCGCATTAATTGATTAATTATCGAATCACTAATTGAATTATTCGATCTTAATTATTTAATCCCATCATTAAATAATTAACTAATTATTAAATAATAAATAAATAAATAAATAAATAATTAGATAAATAAATAAATAAATAAATAAATAATTATAATTTCAAATTTTGTAAATTAATAAAATAATTTAAAAATTATTTATAAAATAATCAGATTTTTAATCTGATTTTTATTTGATTTTTCTGATTTACAAAACTATTTTTCTAATTTATAAAATAAAAATAATTAATTAAAAATTACAAAAACAGATTTTAGGGAATTGAGTTGGGGTTTGATGGATTGAAACCGGGTCAAAATTTACAGAAAACGGGTCTTCAAGAATCTGAGCGGGTCGGGTTTGCAGGTGACCCGAAACCGGGGAAGATGACCGGAATCAGCCGCCGTCTGGTGAACTTTTCTGGCAACGTCGCCGGCGTACTATTTCGAAGCCATATCATTCGTTTTGGCTTGAATCGATTTGTAACATTCCTAGGAACTCGTCCAAATCGTCAACAACATCAACCCACCACTCCTCTGATTCCTCCGGCCAAAACGAGCCCAGAAACCGGCCACAACCGCCGGGTTCCGGCGAGAATCTCAACCCCCGTCAAAATGCAACCAAAATGATCGATTTATATCTCAAAATGATGTTCTATCCAGAATCGTTTTCAATAGTTAAAATCAATCAATAATACACAGAAATTCAAGAAAAACGAAATCAAAAACAATAAAAACCAAGAACTCGTTTTTAGTCTTCCAGGGGTTATACAATCAAAATAAATACAACAAATCATTCCTAAACTCGAGATAAAGCTATCTGAATCAACCAAACAATCAAACGATTCCTAAATCAAGAACCCCTAATTTCGAGTATAAACCCTAAATTATGAATTGAAAATCAAAGCAACCAAACAAAAAATTGATGATATAAACAGATAGTAGAGATCACAAGCTTCAATTTGACTACTTACATGAAAGATTTGAGCAACAGAATCACGTTCAAATCGAAGGTTTAATTCCTGGCCTGTTCTTCACCAACACTAATATTCTTGAATATTCTGATTTTTTAATAATTAACTAATTAATAATAATCCAGCTATTTATACTAGCTAAAATAATACCCCTAAATAAAATTGAGGGTCTAATTACACATCTAATAAAATTATTTGGCCCCAATTTTTATAATTTTTGGGTATTAACTATGAATTTTTAAATATCCAATAAATATAAAATATGTGCCAAAAATTCCCAAAAATTGTGAATAATACAAAAATGCAAAGAAAAATGATGTTTGATAATTTCATGATCCTATAAAAATAAAAATGTGATTTTTCTGGAGCTTTTGACACCCGAAGGGGCCCGTAAAAGTTGTTTTTCGCGAAAGAGGTAAATTTGTAAAACGTCTACATGTTCAAAATATCGATGCGGTATAGGCCATACTTGGGAAAATAGGGCCAATGATTTTGTTTGAAATATGGGCCTTTAAAACACTGTTTAAGCTGTACGGATTTTGATATAAAACATATAACTTACAATAAAACACTCGATAAATACTCGAAACACATTCCGATCAAAACAGACAATATGTAGCACATAGCAATTAGGGTTTTATGACTCAACACACTTAATCACATAATAATACATATAAATTATCTTTATAAAGATATAATACAAGCGTAATTTCTCGGTCGTTACATAGTCTGATAAAGCTTACATTATAGAAGGAAAGAGTTCAGGTGATTCTGATAATGATGAAGACGAGGAGTTTGGAAACTATGCACTCATGACCTTGGAGTAAGGAGAGTCATCCTCATCAAAAATAGAGGTACCAACTCTTACAACTATTGATTTAAATGCTAGTCAATATAAGGAGATTGTTAAAAAGATGAGAGTAAGATGTTTCACATACATACAAGCATGGTGGCAGTTACTGAGGAAGTGAGTAGGCTGTCAAAAGTAAATGAGAAGCTTGAAATTGAGAAACAAAATCTGGAACTGCTGCTTGTTAAGCTTGAAACTGTCAAGTAAGAAAATTAATATCTTAAGAACAAGCTAAAGTGTGCTGCTGAGATAGAAGCTGTGTTGAGGGAGAAGCTAGAGAACAATGAGGTGAAACTGAAATCATTCATAAATGCATCTCAGCTAGTTGGTCAGTACCATGAGAAAAACAAGCCATGTGCTAACGTAGCTATTGGCTTGGATTATAATGCATATTTCTCTTTTAGATTTCATTTTCCTTTCCTGCATCTAACAACAATAGAAAAGTTTAAGGTGTCAAGGGAAAAATAATTGTAAGTGAAGATGTCCCATCTATGCTGAGAAGGGTTGGTGTTATGGATTAAAAACTAGGGTTTATTAATTGCTGTATTTATCACTAAGGTTCGGGAGCTCAAGGCCTTTAATGGCTGCTCTCGTGTTTCGTAGCTTAACTCTGCCTTTACGAGATGCCTACGTATCTCTGTGAGTTAGAGAATCAAGCCAAAAAACGTAATTCTAATTTGTGGGGTGAGACCCTTTATATAGATGTTGGGAGTCCTTGAATTGGACTAGATCTAGGAGACTACGCTATAAAAATAACTGAGGGTACTTTTCAAACATATCGCTTTCAAGATCCCAGGTTAACTCTTCAACCACAGGATTTCTCCACAAGACTCTTACTAATGGTACAAACTTATTTCTTAAGACTCTCTCTTGCCGATCTAAAATTCTTACCGGTTGTTCTATATATCACAAATCTGCTTGAAGCTCTATCGGCTCATACTCTATTACATGCCTTTTATCAGGGTTATACTTCTTAAGCATTGACACATGAAATACATTATGAATATGTTGCATATAGGACGGTAAAGCCAACTCGTATGCAACTTTTCTGACTCTCTTTAAAATTTCAAATGGACCAACGTATCGAGGCTTTAGCTTGCCCTTGTTGCCAAACCTAGTCAATCCCTTCCATGGTGATATCTTTATCAGTACATGTTCTCCTTGATAGTCCACATCCCTTCTGGTTGGATCTGCATAATTACATTGTCGATTTTGTGCTGCTTCTAGTCGCTTTCGAATAAGTTCTACTTTTTCCTTGGTCTGCTGAATCAGTTTTGGACCTAGAATTTTGCGCTCTCCAACTTCATCCCAACATGTAGGTGATCTGCATTTTCTTCCATATAAGGCTTCATAAGGTTGCATTTCGATGCTCACATGGTAGCTGTTGTTATAGGAGAATTCAACTAACTGTAAATGTTCGTCCCAACTGCCTTCAAAATATATCACACGTACATGTAACATATCTTCAATTGTCTGAATAGTCCTTTCACTTTTCCCGTCCATCTGAGGATGATAAGTAGTGCTCATGTTTAGCTTGGTCCCTAGACATTCCTGGAATTGACTCTAAAATCTCGAATTAAATCGTGAAACTCGGTCCGATACAATGGACACGAGTACTCCATGACACATCACTATTTCTTTGAGATATAGGTTTACTAACTTGTCAAGCGAAAACCTTTCGTTGATTGGAAGGAAATGTGTTGACTTCGTTAATCTGTCGATGATAACCCAAATCGCATCGTGATTTGCTCTGGTCCTTGGAAGTCCCACGACGAAATCCATAGCTAATTGCTCCCATTTCCATTCTGGAATATCTAGTGGTTGTAGTAATCTGCTCGGGCGTTGATGTTCAGCTTTGACTCTTTGGAACATATAACATTTCCTGACCCATCTTGCTATCTCTTTCCTCATATCTGGCCACCAAAAATCTCTATACATCTTGGTGCTTTCGGGATGAATTGAATATCTTTAGCTGTGAGCGTCTTGCAAAATTTCCGCTTTCAATTTCGGTACATTAGGTATCCAGATTCTCGAAGCAACTCGAAAAATTCCCTTATCATCTTTATAGCTGGTAATTTCTTCTCCTGAAAAATTATTAATTTCGTGATTCATTATTTCCTCCTGACATTTTCTTATCTTTTTCAATAATTCCGGTTGAAAAGTCATTGCGTAGATCATTTCAGTGGAGCTTTCTGGAACACGAACTTCAATCTCCGATTTATCGAATTCTTTCATCAATTCCTCTGAAGATGTTATCAAATTCAATCTTTCCTTCCAACTCAACGCATCTTCCATGACATTTGCTTTGCCTGGATGATAATTGATTGATATGTCATAATCTTTAATTAGCTCTAGCCAATGTCGATGTCTCATGTTGAGTTCTTTCTGCATGAAAATATACTTCAGACTTTTATGATCCGTGTAAATTTCACATCTTTCTCCGTAAAGGTAATGTCTCCAGAGTTTCAGGGCGAACATCATTGTTGCTAATTCGAGATCATGTGTCGGATACTTTTGCTCAAGAGGCTTTAATTTTCTAGAAGCGTATGCGATTACGTTGCCATGCTTCACCAAAACACATCCAAGTCCTTGATATGAAGAGTCGCTGTAAATGACAAAATCTCCTTGATCATCAGGTAAAACAAGTACATATGCGGTTACTAGTCGATTCTTCAATTCTTGAAAACTCTATTCGCATTTCTCATTCCATTCAAACTTTTCATTCTTTCGGGTCAACTTGGTTAGTGATGTGGATATCTTTGCAAAATCTTTAACAAATCTTCTGTAATAACCTGCTAATCCCAAGAAACTTCTGACTTTCGTCGGAGTCTTTGGTCATTCCCAGTTTAAAATAGCTTCGATCTTTGCTGGATCGACTTGAATTCCTTCAACACTGATGATGTGACCTACAAATTGCACTTCCTTTAGCCAAAATTCGCATTTCAAAAACTTCACATAAAGTTGTTCCTTCCTCAACATTTCCAATGTCATTCTCAGGTGCTCTGCATGTTCTTTTTCAGTCTTCGAGTAGATCAAGATGTCATCAATAAATATAATGATAAATTTATCCAAATACTTCTTGAACACTCGGTTCATCAAATCCATGAATGCTGCTGGTGCATTGGTTAGTCCAAACGCCATCACAAGAAATTTGTAGTGTTCGTATCACGTTCAGAACACAGTATTTGGAATATATTCTGCCTTGATCTTCAATTGGTGATAACCCGATCTTAAATCGATTTTTGAAAACCATGTCGCTCCTTTCAGTTGATCGAATAAGTCGTCGATTCGGGGCAAAGGGTATTTGTTTTTAATAGTTAACTTATTCAGCTCACGATAATCGATACATAGACGCATGCTACCGTCTTTCTTCTTTATGAATAACACTGGTGGACCCCATGGGGATACACTAGGCCTTATAATTCCTCTATCGAGAAGATGCTGCAATTGCTTTGCTAACTCTTTCATTTCCACATGCGCCATTCGATGCGGAGCTTTTGAAATTGGTTCAGTTCTTGGTGCCAAATCGATAGTAAACTTGATTTCTCGATCCGGAGGTAGTCCTGAAAGTTCATCTAGAAAAACATCGGGAAATCATAAATTACAGGAATATCTTCAATCTTCAGACTTGCTTTTTCCGTATCCAATACATAGGCTAAATAAGCTTGACATCCTTGACGCAATAATCGCCTCGTTTGCATTATCGTTAAGAATCTCTGCTTTTGTTTTTCACCTTTAAACGTTACTGTTGCATTTTCCTCGGTTCGTAAATTTACTTTCTTATTCGCGCAATCACTCTGAGCATTATTACTGGCTAACCAATCCATTCCCAAAATAACATCAAATTCTCTTAACTTGAAAGGTATCAAGTCAACTGAGAAATGATGTCCCGCTATTTCAATATCACAACTTGGGCACACTCGATCTACCACAATCTGATCATCGTTAGCTACTTTTATGATTAATGTCTCGTCTAACCCTTGAATTTCACAATATAGCTTAGGAATAAATTCTTCAGAAATAAAAGATCTCGTAGCTCCGGAATCAATCAGTACTTGAGCATTTACAAAATTCACAGGAAGCGAACCTGCAACCACATTGGGACTCTCCACAACTTCTTTCATTGACATGTTAAAAGTCCTTGCCCTAGGCTGATTCTGCTGTGGTGGCGGAGGTAATGCCAAAACCCTTGGAATGCTAGCTTCCATTGCTGCTCCTCTACATTCTTTGGCGATGTGTCCTTTTCTTCCACATTGGAAACAAGTGACTTCTGCCTTCCCTATTGGACATTCCCCAGAGTAGTGTCCCTTCTGCTTGCACTTGAAGCATGTGATATTTGGCTTGTTACAAATTCCAGTATGCTTCTTCCCACATATTCTGCAATCAGGTTTTGGTGGTCGGATAAGTCTTTGTTGATTTGGGGCTGGGAGCAGGTTACCCATCTTCTGGTTGCCCTGTTCCGTCCTTCTGAAATTCACATTTCCCCGGGCTTGAAACCCATGCCTTCTATTGGAGCGGTTTTGAAAACTTCCTGATCCCTTTTCCCTTTGAGACGCTTCACTTTCTCCCTCGATAATCATGGCCTTCTGAATTATGGCTGTATAGGTCGTCAGTTTGAATACTGCTACCCTGCTATGGATCCACGGCTTCAACCCTGCTGAAACCTCTTGGCTCGCTTTTCATCAGTATCTACCTGCTCAGGAACAAACCTAGCCAATTCAGTGAACTTGCCTTCATAGTCCATGACCGACAAATTTCCCTGCTTCAATTCCAAAAACTTGATTTCCATTTGATTCTTTATGTAACGGGGAAAATATTTCTCCAGAAAAAGATCGGTAAATATATCCCAACTTACTACACCCTCGCCTTCTAGTGCTTTCTTAGATTCCCACCAGTAATTGGCCTCTCCCTTATAAAAGTAATTAGTAAAATTCATCTTTTGATCTGCTTCAACTTTAATCAACACAAAGGCCTTCACCATTTCTTTTAACCAGGCTCTTGCCTTAGTAGGATCCGCTGACCCCTCGAATTCTGGAGGCTTCACCGACTGGAACTGTTTGAAAGTAACTACAGGTACTGCTGGTGGTGCTTGTGGTTCTGGACGAACTGCTTGCTGTAATATTTGTTGCTGAAATTGTTGTTATTGCATCTGCTGCTGTATCATCATCATTTATTGTTGCATAAGGTATAACATTTGGTCCATTGGGTTATTGTTGTTTTGACCCTCGGTATTGTCATTAGACGACTCGGTTTTTGTTTTTCTTTTTGGTGTCATGGTTCTGATGATAAAACAATTGGTTCTTTTAATAACAGTTTATTAAACAGGTGATATAAATAAAGAAATAATATGTATGGTATTAAAACAAAATTTAAACAGTTGATATTGGAAAGAAAAATGTTTACAAAGTATCTAAAATGAGTAATTAAAAAAAACAGTTCAATTTTTAAGTAAATCGCTTGGAAGTAATTGATTTTTTTTGGAGAAATAAATGGTACAACATGGTTGTAAATAAAAACAATATTTTAAAATATGTAACGGTAAAAAAGTAAAATAAATGTAAATGCTTGAGAGACTGGAAAATAAAAGAAAAAGTGGAAAGGTTCATTATATATATATAGGTATGACACCATCAACAGCTGTCAGTGATTGATACAAAAAGGGTCTATATCAGATTAGTCATACTACTGCTGCTACCAGTCAAAACTAGCGGCTACACACATACAACCGAGTCATACTATATACTATGATGCATCTATCTACATATATGACATATAATACAACATCCCGCTGTCATCCAAACTCAAAATCCAGGTGGCACTCAACTAGCTCCCGATGAAGTGCCTCTAACACTGACTCGATCAACCTCATCGCTCGGCGGTAAACTGCATCGGTGCGAACATCATCCTGCCTCAAATCAGCAATCTCCTGGGAACCTGCTCTATATATCTGATGGAGTCTATCCCTCAATATATGGTCTAGCTGTAACGCCCTCACTGGTCCATAATCTCGAGTCTTAAATAATCCGAGTATCTCTCTGCACTGATCATGCCATCTCTGCATCTCCTCCCTCAAACTCTCATACTGCTGGTACTGTACCATACGGGGCTCACGAAGATCTGTCCGAGAACCTCTGGTAGGTAATGGCACTAACTGCTCAACAACCTCATCCATAAACTCAAGCTGAGGGAACTGATATACCCCAGACACAGGGGCATAGATGGCTAGCGGTGCTGGAAATAGTACGGGCTGAGCTGGTGGCTCAAACATCTGTGGATCTGGCTGTGGCTATGAGATCTCGGGCTGGTTTGCTGGAACCTGAGGATCTAAATCTTCCCACTGAGGCAAATCATCCATTTCAGGAATATCAAATACCAGAAACTCTAGTGGTGGTAGCTCAGGTATCTCAGGCTCGAAGTAAGGAAAATAGTCAATAAAGTCAGGTACCTCTGGCGCCAGCAACTGGTCCGGTGCTGGTCCCTGAGGCAATGGTGGTGGTGGTGGTAATGGCAGAAATGCCTGCTCTGACACTTGGGGCAATGCTGGATCTGATGTTGTCCGCTCTGAAGATGAAGCTAAAGATACCATCTAACAGAATAACCATAATACAAGAAAAAATGAAATCACATTCCTAAAACTCACAATTTCCTAATCTAAGAAACTAACAACCCTAATACCATTATTCCTATCTCATGTGATCTTCATATCTTATCTTAACTCTAATGTTCTTGTTTTCAAGGGCCAAAACCTTAGCTCTAATGCCAACTATAACACCCTCCAAAATCGGGGTATAGATTTGGGGCATTATTAACACTAACTACTTACTGAACCTGTACATGATAAAAATAAATAAATAAATACCCCGAACTACTATTACTCAGGATCTTTTCAAGGTTAAGGATTGAAAACAAGAATGACACACCAACTTTATTATAAACCATTCTAAACCAACTATCTCAAGAACTCTCTTTATTACAAACCATTATTCTATTCAAACTTTAAACTAAACATCTTTTATTCAGTTTATACTATCACTTATCCTGCTACACCTGCTCTGCCAACTCAAAGTTCTCTTCTGGGATAGGGACAAACACTCTCGGAATTAGAGGGTCCCGCAGCTTGACCCGCTTCTTGACTATTCGGGTTCTGATGTGTTTCATTCTCAACCTTAACTGAAAAACAAGGTGAACAACAATAAAAGGGGGTGAGCCAAAATTGCTCAAAAAGCCTGCAAAAATGTATATATAGTGTAAAGAGAGAAGAATGAATGAACCGGTAATTTCCTGGTTTGAACAACCATCTGTTTCTGTAAAGAACAATAATTGTCATAACAGGGGAGTGCCAAATAAATGAGACTGGAAACAAGAACCAACATATGCACTATAACCTGCTGATCAATCAGGATACAGTGCAGATCTATACCCAACTGCATAGGCCCAACCAATATATGGGGTACCCATGCAACTATGGCCTAATAATCAAGGGTCCAGTTCATGCCCGACCCGTATCGTAACCATCTAGTCCATAGCTTAGCATCCGGAACAATCAGTATACTTTCAATGTATCCCAACATCAGGATATATAAGAGTATATGTAAATAAGGGTATAAGTATTGGAATATGAATAGAGGATTCAATGAATTGGGAGAAATCAAGAATCGAAATGTAATAGAAATAAAGGATCAATAACTGTGTATCCGTGTTTGTAAACAAGAATTATCAATACTGTAATTGTTATGGAAAGTTGGATGTAATTCACTATTCTGAACTTAGAATAGGGGAAAAACTTGCCTGGTGTGCACTTCACCTCGTATGATTCACCGCCTTCCATCTCCTGCCTGATTTGCCTTATCGGTACTGAATCTATCAAGGAAAGATATTCGTTTAGATGACTTACTTTATACGCAATCTCAGGTTGATACCATGTAGCCTTAGTCGTCTACCCATACGATTCTATTCGACTCGCATATAATTATCTAACACATAGAGTTCACATAGGCACGTAAATCACATAGCACATAAACACATAATTAATTTTAGACTTATAATTATTTTTAGTATCGATACTAGACTTGTATTCGCGTTAACAAACACTATCTGGCTGGATTCCTAATTTTTTCGGGATTTATTGGACTCGTTTTTATCACTAATAGGGTCTACACACAATAATTATCATAAGCCGACTGGCTTTCAAAAGAAATTATGATTTATAATTATTTTTAATGGAATCAGGTCATTTTTCTGAGTCTAAGGGTCTTCGTTTCACTCAAATCGGATAAATGGTTTAAATATTACGCAATAACCAAGATTTAATTAATTATAAATCAATTACAATTAATTAATCATAATTAATTAAACCTTAATTATATTTTTAAATAATTAATTAAGAATTATATATTTTAAATTAATTATTCCCTAATTTTTAGAATTAATTACAATTTATTACAAATTATCTGATTAAATCGATTACTTATAATTAGTTAATCTATTAATCACTACGCATAACTATTACGAATCTGATCGCGAAATTAAATGAATCGATACTCGTACGCCAATTTCCAAATTCTCAAAACACAACTCGAGTAACTACGAGTTACTCGCATTAATTGATTAATTATCGAATCACTAATTGAATTATTCGATCTTAATTATTTAATCCCATCATTAAATAATTAACTAATTATTAAATAATAAATAAATAAATAAATAATTAGATAAATAAATAAATAAATAATTATAATTTCAAATTTTGTAAATTAATAAAATAATTTAAAAATTATTTATAAAATAAACAGATTTTTAATCTGATTTTTATTTGATTTTTCTGATTTACAAAACTATTTTTCTAATTTATAAAATAAAAATAATTAATTAAAAATTACAAAAACAGATTTTAGGGAATTGAGTTGGGGTTTGATGGATTGAAACCGGGTCAAAATTTACGGAAAACGGGTCTTCAAGAATCTGAGCGGGTCGGGTTTGCAGGTGACCCGAAACCGGGGAAGATGACCGGAATCAGCCGCCGTCTGGTGAACTTTTCTGGCAACGTCGCCGGCGTACTATTTCGAAGCCATATCATTCGTTTTGGCTTGAATCGATTTGTAACATTCCTAGGAACTCGTCCAAATCGTCAACAACATCAACCCACCACTCCTCTGATTCCTCCGGCCAAAACGAGCCCAGAAACCGGCCACAACCGCCGGGTTCCGGCGAGAATCTCAACCCCCGTCAAAATGCAACCAAAATGATCGATTTATATCTCAAAATGATGTTCTATCCAGAATCGTTTTCAATAGTTAAAATCAATCAATAATACACAGAAATTCAAGAAAAACGAAATCAAAAACAATAAAAACCAAGAACTCGTTTTTAGTCTTCCAGGGGTTATACAATCAAAATAAATACAACAAATCATTCCTAAACTCGAGATAAAGCTATCTGAATCAACCAAACAATCAAACGATTCCTAAATCAAGAACCCCTAATTTCGAGTATAAACCCTAAATTATGAATTGAAAATCAAAGCAACCAAACAAAAAATTGATGATATAAACAGATAGTAGAGATCACAAACTTCAATTTGACTACTTACATGAAAGATTTGAGCAACAGAATCACGTTCAAATCGAAGGTTTAATTCCTGGCCTGTTCTTCACCAACACTAATATTCTTGAATATTCTGATTTTTTAATAATTAACTAATTAATAATAATCCAGCTATTTATACTAGCTAAAATAATACCCCTAAATAAAATTGAGGGTCTAATTACACATCTAATAAAATTATTTGGCCCCAATTTTTATAATTTTTGGGTATTAACTATGAATTTTTAAATATCCAATAAATATAAAATATGTGCCAAAAATTCCCAAAAATTGTGAATAATACAAAAATGCAAAGAAAAATGATGTTTGATAATTTCATGATCCTATAAAAATAAAAATGTGATTTTTCTGGAGCTTTTGACACCCGAAGGGGCCCGTAAAAGTTGTTTTTCGCGAAAGAGGTAAATTTGTAAAACGTCTACATGTTCAAAATATCGATGCGGTATAGGCCATACTTGGAAAAATAGGGCCAATGATTTTGTTTGAAATATGGGCCTTTAAAACACTGTTTAAGCTGTACGGATTTTGATATAAAACATATAACTTACAATAAAACACTCGATAAATACTCGAAACACATTCCGATCAAAACAGACAATATGTAGCACATAGCAATTAGGGTTTTATGACTCAACACACTTAATCACATAATAATACACATAAATTATCTTTATAAAGATATAATACAAGCGTAATTTCTCGGTCGTTACATAGTCTGATAAAGCTTACATTATAGAAGGAAAGAGTTCAGGTGATTCTGATAATGATGAAGACGAGGAGTTTGGAAACTATGCACTCATGACCTTGGAGTAAGGAAAGTCATCCTCATCAAAAATAGAGGTACCAACTCTTACAACTATTGATTTAAATGCTAGTCAATATAAGGAGATTGTTAAAAAGATGAGAGTAAGATGTTTCACATACATACAAGCATGGTGGCAGTTACTGAGGAAGTGAGTAGGCTGTCAAAAGTAAATGAGAAGCTTGAAATTGAGAAACAAAATCTGGAACTGCTGCTTGTTAAGCTTGAAACTGTCAAGTAAGAAAATTAATATCTTAAGAACAAGCTAAAGTGTGCTGCTGAGATAGAAGCTGTGTTGAGGGAGAAGCTAGAGAACAATGAGGTGAAACTGAAATCATTCATAAATGCATCTCAGCTAGTTGGTCAGTACCATGAGAAAAACAAGCCATGTGCTAACGTAGCTATTGGCTTGGATTATAATGCATATTTCTCTTTTAGATTTCATTTTCCTTTCCTGCATCTAACAACAATAGAAAAGTTTAAGGTGTCAAGGGAAAAATAATTGTAAGTGAAGATGTCCCATCTATGCTGAGAAGGGTTGGTGTTATGGATTAAAAACTAGGGTTTATTAATTGCTGTATTTATCACTAAGGTTCGGGAGCTCAAGGCCTTTAATGGCTGCTCTCGTGTTTCGTAGCTTAACTCTGCCTTTACGAGATGCCTACGTATCTCTGTGAGTTAGAGAATCAAGCCAAAAAACGTAATTCTAATTTGTGGGGTGAGACCCTTTATATAGATGTTGGGAGTCCTTGAATTGGACTAGATCTAGGAGACTAGGTGGGCAAGTCTCAGAATTAGAATGGACTTTGGAGTCCTAGGAAGTAGGAAATTGATTCCTTATCCTATTAGGTCCCTTGGAGGCTGATCTACAAGGATTTATGCCCTCATTGGGACTCATCTTGACAGATGATTTATCCCTTACTAATTAATTATGAAATTAATTAATATTCAGGGTTTTGGGTTGGGCTTCGTTATTGGACCGTATCTGGTCTAATTAATTTTAACACCAATTATATTTTTAGGCTATTTTTGGGCCCCTTTCAAGGGTCTTGGGCCTCTTCTAATGGGCTTAACAACCAGCCCAATTAATGCGATATTAATTACACAATCATGGTTTATTTATTTTATTCCCTATCATTTGCCGCCCAACTTCTGGGAAACCGTAAAAAGATTTCGCAGAAGTTAAGTTATTCCATTACAGGGTATCGTTTTTGCGTAAAGTGTGGAGCGACCTACACATTTACAACGGTTTGCCTTGCTTACGGCTTTAGGGTTGTTTTTTAGAACTTCCCTATTATTTTCTTACCTTTTCCCTCTTTTTAGGAACTTTCTAGTATTTTCAGGAATTTTTTCCTAATTCTCAAGAATATTCTGATACACACAGATATTACTTCTTTAATATTTCAAGAATATTTTTATCAAAAATAATTTTTGAAATTATTTTCAAATTTTCCCTAATTTTCTGGGATTTTTCAGAATTTTTAATCCTTTTTCGACTAGGATTCTAGTCGAAAACTCAAATTGATCCTAGTCGAATTTTGGGCCAGCTCCTGGATCTTGGTCGAAGAATTTCGACTAGGATTCACGACCTGGATCCTAGTCGAGTTCGCGACCTGGATCCTGATCGAAATTTTGGCCATTTTTTGATTCCTGCTCGTGTAACTTCGACTAGGAATCACGACCAGGATTTCGACCTGGATCCTAGTCGAGTTGACGACCTGGGTTTTGGTCGAACTTCATGCCACCTTTTGACCCCTGCTCGTGAAACTTCGACTAGGATTCACGAACAGGATTTTGACCTGGATCCTAGTCGAGTTTACGACCTGGGTCTTGGTCAAAATTCATGACCTCTTTTTGTTCCTTTTTGAAAGATTTCGAGCTTGATCCATGACTAGGATTTTGACATTTGAGTTGTCTCCTCTATCAGACTTTTCTCCCTTGCCTTCTGACTTCCTGAACCCTTTCTTATTAGAACTTCCACTTTTCCTGGAAAACTTCTCGCATTTTCTGAATTTCCTGTAGGCTATCTTTGTGATACCCTTCACCATAAGAGCATACAATTTTATCATCTCTTCATCAACATCCATCTCCATCTCAGGTAAACTTTCAGTTTCTGAATCATCATCATCATTATCAGAATATGATGACTCTGAATCAGACTTTATGATGAGAGCCTTTCCTTTGCCCCTTTTTGAGGCAGCCATTTTAGGAGATTCCTCCTCAGCCTTAAGAGTAACTGTCCTTGACTTTTTTCCATACCTCTTGCTCCTTTGATCCATCTCAAATTCATAAGTCTTGAGCATACCATAAATTTTATTAAGAGTATTTTCAGTAAGGTCATAGTTGTCTCTTATGGTAGTAGACTTCAAATCCCAATTTTCAGGAAGAGCTAAAAGGAATTTTAGATTTGAATCTTCAAGATCATATTCCTTGTCCACCAGTGACAGATCATTCAAGAGTTTGACAAACCTGTCATATAAGTCAGTTAATGACTCATCAGCTTTTGAGTCAAAGTGCTCATACTCTTGAGTGAGTATAGTCCTCCTGTTCTTCTTGATCGCATCAGTTCCCTGGCATCTTGTCTCCAAAGCATCCCATATCTCCTTTGCAGTCTTGTATTGAATTACCCTGTTTGACATGACATTATCAATGGCACTATGCAGCAAATGCCTTACCTTTGCATCCTTGGAAATAGATGAGATGTCTTCAGCTGTGTACTCACCTTTCTCCTTTGGTATGGTCTTTGTTGGTTGATCAGCAACTACAATGAGAGCTTGGTAGGCTTATGTGGTCCTTCATTAATTCTGTCAAGGTATTCTGGATCTGTAGCTTCCAGAAACATAGACATCTTCACTTTCCATATGGGATACTCAGAAGGTCTCAGTATGGGAATCCTAATAGTCTCATATCGACTGTGGGTTTGAGTCTTTTGAGTTTCTTCAGTTTTGGTGGGCTTGGTTGGAGTTTGTGCTTCTTCAGACATGATTATTTAGATCTTTACTGTATGTGTGTTAACAGAAAAGCTCTGATACCAATTGTTAGGTCACACAACATTGTAGAAGTGGGTTGAATACAGTGTTTTAACAATCAAATTGATTTAACACAAGTATGTAACAAAGATCAAGTATATTGAATAAACTCTGTTACAATAAGAACTGTTGTTCTCTCTCAGTGATGAACAAATATCACTAAGAGCTGCTAGGTTACAATGTATTATCTTCCCGATAATGATAACACATCTAGTGTAAACCCTAAGTCTGTGTGTTTATATAGTACACAGTTACAAGATAACTTCTAATTGATATGGAATATAATTATGTATCCTAAAATATATCAATCAGATATCTTCTACAAGTCTTCTAGTCTTCTAACTCTTTCCATGCATATCTTCTTTTATTTTAGTCTTGATCTTCTACTGTAAATCAACTTCCTTTCTTATATGAAAGTTTTCCCGCACTTAAGTTCTAATATGACCTTAAGTTCTGATATTAAGTTCTGACTTCCAGTAAGTCCTAATATGTCCTGTTTGTTAAGATCTAAAAACTAAACATGAATCATATTAGACATGACATCTCAAATATATCTAACAAAAATATTACAAAATGTTACTAATGAGCTTAAGATTATCTTGTTGTTACTCAAAAACTTTATTTCGCGATTCTTTTAACTTATTTCTTGTCGTTACTAATTGTGTACAGTTACTTTCAAGAATTATACTGCATCCTTCAACTAATCACATCAATCCTCTATCTTTGACGATACCTATTCAATTTCATTAATTAATCTATTCATCTTTTAATAACCACACATGGTTTTCATTATTATCGTCGCAATCTGGTGGAAACTCAATCGTCAGATCATTATTTCTTAAAAGGTTTCACAGTCGAGTCACCATTGCCTCATTTCCACTTATGTCCCCGTATCGAACTTTCGCCATCGACCCGGTTATGGGTATTAAATTTGTTATTACTCATTTACTTAAGTTAGAGAACTTCACAATTTCTTGAAGTACATGTTCGAAATTTGGTCGCACATAAGATTCCTTCTATCTTGAATCTTCACAACACATATCTTACCGCAATGAAGGGATGCTTCACGTATTAATTGTCTGTTTGAGTCATTTTTCAGAATTCCCTCGCTCTTCGATTGTCGTCCCGACACTCGTTCACTTTGTCTGATGTACACAGCTTTACTTCCTTATTTCATAACTAATTTATTTGTTACGGTTCACTAACGATTCATTTCTCGTCGAAATCTCTTGATTTGAAGTGCATCGCATTAACGCAATCTACCGTACTGATGAGATTCCCGTAGCAAGAATAACTGTCTGACTTGATGTTTTCGCCATGTCCACGTTGTCGGTGTATCCATTCTTCCTTGCTCGCAGATGTCCACCATTTATCGGCTTACCTTCATATCTATATTTGACATGTAATTCTATCTGCTACACGGGACCATTCTATTTCTTTTAAAATCGTCAAAGAACAGTTTATACGCAAGAGGAG
The DNA here is from genome assembly GCF_009905375.1 of Apium graveolens. Taxonomy (NCBI): domain Eukaryota; kingdom Viridiplantae; phylum Streptophyta; class Magnoliopsida; order Apiales; family Apiaceae; genus Apium; species Apium graveolens. The sequence goes on from NC_133656.1 coordinate 114,137,664, forward strand.
AATTTGTGAATATGATTTTGATTGAACAATTGGATAAGGAATAACAATGTAATAAATGGTTAGAAGAATCTGTAAATCAGTAAATTGAAGGAAGAAGAATGAGTGAAGATTTAGATGTGAATGAGACAACCATATTTGTACGCAAGATGGCCAGTCTTTTGCATTATATGGCATACAACACATGATTAGGGGGCGTCCCACCCGACTCTTCGTCATTTTGACAAAGCGTCACACCACAACACTGTTTGTCTCAATCAGGAATTAATAATTTGAGAAGAGAAAAATTCAGAAGGAATACAATAAATTTTCTTTCGCTTTTGCCTCATATGATTTATCAATAGAAGAAGCTCATATGTATTCAAGAATCAAGTAGAATATTTGCTATCATATTTGTTAAAGAATGACATTGTGGGTAACCGTTGGTCACCGTCCACGCTTCATTTATGTATGCCTTCCGGAATCATTCGAATGAGAGATTCACAATTTAAGTCACATTATAACTTCGGAATGTCATCTGGAAATGCCTCCATATTAAATGCTTTAATGATTTGATCATAATTGCGTCCTTGAAAAATTTATAATCACTGCTTCCAATTTCATTTGTGCCGCATAGAATAACCATCGATCACACAACGCCTCAATTTCTTCGATAGAAATATGATTCTTCTCTAACCATCTGGAAGATTCTTTCATTTTCTTCAATCATCCTCCGTCCATTCGAATCACAAATCTCGTTAAATTTTAGTAATTTCATGAATTGGGTAAATACTGTTTTAACATGTTGATTCAATCATTAATATTATTAAACAAAGTTTACATTCATCTTTCACGGAGAAACTTTAAACTTTCTTCCTACTAGTGGGTCTACTTGGTCCTCCAAATTAACAATACTGAGTCTAAATCCATTCTTCTCCTTTAGATCACTTTCTGTTTATAATAACAAGAACTTGAGTAGTAATTTGACAACCAAATTGTGAAACTCATTTTATGCAAAAATCTTCTGAAAGTTTATTAAGAAAATCTTTTTCGAAATCTCATTTTAAAATTTTGAAAATCAAATATTTGGTCATCATTACTATATAAGTTACTTGTTATTCTTATAATCCATTAATGGAATATCTAATTAAAAGAATGCCCATATAAAGGTCTCTCCACCTTGATACATCTTCCATTTCTCCTTGAATTATGTTCGTATTCCTTAGTCGGCGAAATTTCCTTTACCGTTGTATACTATTTTATTCGTAACTCCAATCCGATGTTGACGTTTGCCGCTATCTTTGACATTCTCGACGTCGTCCTTGACGTTGTACTTACAACCAACCAATGCAATTCCATGTTCCGTCTGTAGAGAAGGTCGCACCTTCTTGCTAGTATTACCTATACCTAGTAAGGTAGATATCATTCCCCGCACATCGCCCGTTATACGATAAGAATCTTTTCACAACGGTGGTGCCTTTGTAGCTTGCAACTTTGACTCTTCATCAGCTCCCATCAACTCGTTGACTCCGACATGGAACTCGTCCTACTACCTAATTCTAAGTTAAATCGTACCAAAACTTACGAAGTCCTCACAAGATTCAATTGCATTTTTCTTTAAAACCACATGAAAAGTAGGGTAACATACCCAATCTCCGTCGATCTGTCGATTCCTCATTACTGTAGGATCTGAGAACTCAATATACCTATAGCGTTGCGATATTTGCCTTACATTTTCCTCAACAATCCCGGTTTACCAATTCCATATCGGACCTGCTAACCCTAATTCGCACTCAACTCAACTTAACATGAGCATGCCTGGCTTTTTCCTATCTTATATGGCCTATCACTCCTATCTTAACCTCACCTATTCTCATTTCAGTGACCAATAACCTCTAGCTCTGATGCCAACTTGTAACAACCCAAATTCGAGGTCAAGATTTGGTGTCACTAAACAATCTTCACATAAAATAAAAGAATATTTATTAACCCCTTGAATCCGGATCGTTTACAGGTTATGGTATAAAATAAGAATCTAACCTTTTACAATTCACAATAACTACAATAAGAGTGTAAATACCTTTATGCTAACATCCTTGTCATATTTTTCTAACATCTTCGTCCCTCACAACGGAGATCTCTCTAACTTATGCTGTCTAAAGAAAGCTATTCACTTTCATCCTTATCTATTTCTGGAAGAAATAAGAATTTACAAAAAGCAAGAGTGAGCCAAAAATGCCCAGCAAGTATATAATTTGATTTTCAAGCATTAGTATCAAAGGAACATTTCCGGACAAAAGCTTTAAACAATTTTATACAATTCTATTTATTTTAGGGAGTTGAGCGAATAAATATTGGTTGTTACCATCCTTTAATTATAAATCCAAATGTGGCAAGTGATTCCTAGATTCATCTCCTGAATCAGGGTTTTGTTCGGTTTTGGAATCATAAAACTTTTCGAGAGATAATGCCGTTAATGGCGATCAACAATAAATTAGACTGGACACTAGTTCACACTCATACCCTGCTGATCAGTCAGGATATAGTATAGATCTATACCCAACCGTATAGATCCATTCGGGTACCCAGGCACTATCGCCCAAGGGTCCGGTCCATCCCCGGCCCATAGGGTACAGCTCATCGCTGGCCCTCACAATAACCATCCAGCCCGTAGAGCATTTTGATGTCAAATCATTTTGAATTCAAAACATCCCAATTCAGGGTTCGCAAATAACCCGAAAGAATGGGTATTTGCTCAAGCGAGTAATCGATAATATAGGAACAATAATGAAAAGAACATGCATGATAAGATTAATTACAGTGAAATATAAAATAGTTAACTATTCTGAACTTAGAATAAGAATGAAGAAATATTTACAGTATTTTGTGATAAAAGTAAGGAATACTTGCCGCAATAAGCTTTAACCACTATTACTGGTTGACTTTTGGATCGCCTTGAATGTTTGCCTTTATCGTCAGACCACTATCTTATTATGGCTACGATCTCAACGCTCAGGTCCTTGGAACTTCGCCGAGCTCAACAACTAACCACTAGATCATTCTTAGTCTGATGTTAATCCTCGGGTCTTCCGACTAGGACCTACAGGGTTGAAATACCCTAATTCAGATAATCACTTAAGCTTAACATAGTATCGCTATCACTTCTATCCATACAGTTTCATATCCCGTCTCGTATTTATAGGTACTATTGAAATACACATAGCAATTATGGTTCACATCTTCGAAACTCGGCACAGTGTTTATTTTCGGAAAGTACGTATATTTGTTGTTTGAAAATAATAGGCTAATTGATTATAAAATATTTTATCTTAGCACATAACTAGATTCGTATAATATAATTATATACTTTCATTCGACGTCTCCGATAATTGCGGGTTACGCTTCCGTATTTTCGAAATTAATTTCCTGAAAATCGGGCAGCATTTCCTTTTTTTATCGCCTACCCGTCGAAATCAAATCGACGTCAATCACAACAACGAACGCAACACCAAGAAATTCACAAATCAATTCATCAATCCAATCTACCGATACGAATTCAGTTTATTAGTTATTATTATTCGTTTTTGTTTCAAAATTTATTATAAAACTAATTTTATTTATTTATAATTTAGGACTCAGAATTAATTATCATTGTCGACCATCGACTCGCCGAGGCTCACCGTCGACGGTGGCAAAATTTATTGGTGCCCAATATTATTCGGGTTTCCAAATGAATTCCACCGATTAATTAATATTTCCGCGCGAATATATTTTTATTTCACGAAATATAAATCAAATAATCTGCAACAATTAAAAATTTCAGTCAGTAAATAAGATACACAATCAAATAAATATGGCTCATGAGTCACGTGCCACAACCGAAACGGAAAATAGCAGGGTCGGAACCACACCACTGTAATACACACAACATCATCACACATGCACACAATAACACACACGAACATACACACACACGCACAGATACACACACGAACACACACACGCGCACAGATACATACACGAACACATACAACACGTATAAATATATATATAAATTGAACTAATTGAGATGGGCCGCCGGAAACCAACCGGAATAAACCTCCACGGCGGAACAAAGCAACGAGGCAGAAGAACCAGCAGAGAAAAAGAAGAAAAGAAATAAGAGAAAACAGAAAATAGAGTTAGGAGAGAGAGATGACAGAAAAGGAGGAGAGAGGTCGATGTAGGGAGAGAGAAGGGAGAGTCGGTGTGAGAGAAACAGATAAGCTGGGGAAGAAAAAGGATAGCCCCTTCTGCAATTATCCAATCCCTTTTGTTTCTTTTTTTTAATTAATCTATAAAACCTAACAATAACATGAAATCCGCAATTTAGCGAGCTAATCTACGGATAAAATTAATTCAAGAAATTCCCAAGATAGTCTTAAAATTCTCAAAATAATTAAAAACTGATAATATAAAATTTATATAATTTTTAAATCATTTTTGGAATGCGCATCAGACCCATATTTTAACAATAATGAATAAACGCGCAAGTGGATAAAAGCCAGAAAATTTCCGAAATTATTTTAAAATTCTCGAAATAATCTAAACTTAATAAAATAAAATTTTCATGATTTTTTTGAAGCATTCTGGAACTAAATACTGATTTTACAATTAAATGCAATCAGAAAATCATTTAGGAATAAATAATCAATAAAAAAATTGATTTCTACATTTTATAAATTCCTAAAAATAATAAATAAAATAAAAAATAAAAAAATAATTTTAGAAACAATTTTACCATTTATAAGAATAAATATTCAGTAAAATTACTTTAAAAATGAATTAAATTCATACAACTCGATAATTAATTATAAAATTAATCTTCACATCCAACAAATCACAAACAATTAATAATACAACAAAACATAGCTGACAAAACCATCACATAATTTATTTATTTAATAATTCAATAATTACATTTATATATCGGATCCGAAAATAGGTTACTTAGCCGCTAAGTAACTAAAAAGACGATACGATTTTAATACCAAACTTTGATAATTATCAAAACAAAGCTTCCCATAAAACACTTTATACGAAAATAAGGTAATAATATCTCACCTCTTGAGAATACGAATTTTTATCGATCTATAAAATGATTAGCGTATCGAAAATTTCACGCCGGGACTCGCACATGCCAAATTGTATTCCGGATTGAAAAAGTCAAAACACGGAAAGTTTTCAGAATTATCAGATTAGGTTAGGAAGGAGTTTTCGGAAGAGTTTCGGGTTGTAAAAACGCAAAAACGGTTGAAGCGGGGCGATTTCTGATTCTAAAATATAATTTTATAATTACGTAAAAATAATCATTCTTAATTCTATAAATTCTTATAAAATCATATAATAATCCAAAAATTACTAGAAAAATACCAAAATTATCTATATTTAATTCTGGATAACTACAAAATTAAAACATCCTAATTCCACAGATATTAACACCCAAATATTAATATCAATCATCGAATAATTCACCAAAATTCACATAGTAATCATATAATAATTTTTTATTGATAAAAATATTTACATAATATTTTTTCGGACATTACAACAAGCATCGTTTGATATTAAAACTACTTGAAATCGATTGTAACAGTCCACATGAAACTATATCAAGCATCAATCACAAACAATAACTCCAGGAATCAAAACACCTAATTTCGAGTATAAACCCTAATTTTCGAATCGAAAATCAAAAGAATCAAACGTGAAATTGATGATATAAACAGATAGAACAGATCATAAGCTTCGTTTCATGAAAGATTTGAGCAATAGAATCACTTTCAAATCTGCAGTTTAATTCTTGGATTTTTCTTCACCAACAAACTAAATTTCTTGATTTTTCTGATTTTTAATAATTAATTAAATGAAAATTAACAATAATTCAACTATTTATATTAACTAAAGTAATACCCCTAAATAAAATTAAGGGTCCAATTACACATCTAATAAAAATATTTGGCCCCAATTTTTATAATTTCTGGGTATTAATTACGAATTTTTAAAAATCCAATAAATACAAAATATATGCCAAAAATTCCCAAAAATTATGAATAATACAAAAATACAAAGAAAAATGATGTTTGATGATTTCATGATCATATTAAAATATAAATGTGATTTTTGTGGGGTTTTTGACACCCGAAGGGGCCCGAAAAAGTGGTTTTTCGCGAAAAAGGTAAATTTGTAAAACGTCTAGATATTCAGAATATCGATGTGGTATAGGCCATACTTGGAAAAATAGGGCCAATGATTTTGTTTGAAATATGGGCTTTTAAAACACTGTTTGAGCTATACAAATTTTGATATAAAATATATAACTTACAATAAAACACTCGATAAATACCTAAAACACATTCTAATCAAAACAGAGAACACGTAGCACATAGCAATTAGGGTTTTACGACTCAACACACTTAATCACATAATAATACACACAAATTATCTTTATTAAGATATGATATAGACATAATTTCTCGGTCGTTACATTCTCCCCCCTTATTAGGATTCTGTCCTCAGAATCACGCTATAAAAATAACTGAGGGTACTTTTCAAACATATCGCTCTCAAGATCCCAGGTTAACTCTTCAACCACATCTCCATAAGACTCTTACTAATGGTACATACTTATTTCTTAAGACTCTCTCTTGCCGATCTAAAATTCTTACTGGTTGTTCTATATATGACAAATGTGCTTGAAGCTCTATCGGCTCATACTCTATTACATGCCTTTTATCAGGGTTATACTTCTTAAGCATTGACACATGAAATACATTATGAATATGTTTCATATAGGGCGGTAAAGCCAACTCGTATGCAACTTTTCCGACTCTCTTTAAAATTTCAAATGGACCGACGTATCGAGGCTTTAGCTTGCCCTTGTTGCCAAACCTAGTCAATCCCTTCCATGGTGATATCTTTATCAGTACATGTTCTCCTTGATAGTCCACATCCCTTCTGGTTGGATCTGCATATTTACATTGTCGATTTTGTGCTGCTTCGAGTCGCTTTCGAATAAGTTCTACTTTTTCCTTGGTCTGCTGAATCAGTTCTGGACCTAGAATTTTGCGCTCTCCAACTTCATCCCAACATGTAGGTGATCTGCATTTTCTTCCATATAAGGCTTCATAAGGTTGCATTCCGATGCTCACATGGTAGCTGTTGTTATAGGAGAATTCAACTAACTGTAAATGTTCGTCCCAACTTCCTTCAAAATATATCACACGTACATGTAACATATCTTCAATTGTCTGAATAGTCCTTTCACTTTTCCCGTCCATCTGAGGATGATAAGCAGTGCTCATGTTTAGCTTGGTCCCTAGACATTCCTGGAATTGACTCTAAAATCTCGAATTAAATCGTGAAACTCGATCCGATACAATGGACACGAGTACTCCATGACACATCACTATTTCTTTGAGATATAGGTTTACTAACTTGTCAAGCGAAAACCTTTCATTGATTGGAAGGAAATGTGTTGACTTCGTTAATCTGTCGATGATAACCCAAATCGCATCGTGATTTGCTCTGGTCCTTGGAAGTCCCACGACGAAATCCATAGCTAATTGCTCCCATTTCCATTCTGGAATATCTAGTGGTTGTAGTAATCTGCTCGGGCGTTGATGTTCAGCTTTGACTCTTTGGAACATATAACATTTCCTGACCCATCTTGCTATCTCTTTCCTCATATCTGGCCACCAAAAATCTCTATATATCTTGGTGCTTTCGGGATGAATTGAATATCTTTAGCTGTGAGCGTCTTGCAAAATTTCCGCTTTCAATTTCGGTACATTAGGTATCCAGATTCTCGAAGCAACTCGAAAAATTCCCTTATCATCTTTATAGCTGGTAATTTCTTCTCCTGACAAATTATTAATTTCGTGATTCATTATTTCCTCCTGACATTTTCTTATCTTTTTCAATAATTCCGGTTGAAAAGTCATTGCGTAGATCATTTCAGTGGAGCTTTTTGGAACACGAACTTCAATCTCCGATTTATCGAATTCTTTCATCAATTCCTCTGAAGATGTTATCAGATTCAATCTTTCCTTCCAACTCAACGCATCTTCCATGACATTTGCTTTTCCTGGATGATAATTGATTGATATGTCATAATCTTTAATTAGCTCTAGCCAATGTCGATGTCTCATGTTGAGTTCTTTCTGCATGAAAATATACTTCAGACTTTTATGATCCGTGTAAATTTCACATCTTTCTCCGTAAAGGTAATGTCTCCAGAGTTTCAGGGCGAACATCATTGTTGCTAATTCGAGATCATGTGTCGGATACTTTTGCTCAAGAGGCTTTAATTTTCTAGAAGCGTATGCGATTACGTTGCCATGCTGCATCAAAACACATCCAAGTCCTTGATATGAAGAGTCGCTGTAAATGACAAAATCTCCTTGATCATCAGGTAAAACAAGTACATGTGCGGTTACTAGTCGATTCTTCAATTCTTGAAAACTCTATTCGCATTTCTCATTCCATTCAAACTTTTCATTCTTTCGGGTCAACTTGGTTAGTGATGTGGATATCTTTGCAAAATCTTTAACAAATCTTCTGTAATAACCTGCTAATCCCAAGAAACTTCTGACTTTCGTCAGAGTCTTTGGTCATTCCCAGTTTAAAATAGCTTCGATCTTTGCTGGATCGACTTGAATTCCTTCAACACTGATGATGTGACCTACAAATTGCACTTCCTTTAGCCAAAATTCGCATTTCAAAAACTTCACATAAAGTTGTTCCTTCCTCAACATTTCCAATATCATTCTCAGGTGCTCTGCATGTTCTTTTTCAGTCTTCGAGTAGATCAAGATGTCATCAATAAATATAATGATAAATTTATCCAAATACTTCTTGAACACTCGGTTCATCAAATCCATGAATGCTGCTGGTGCATTGGTTAGTCCAAACGCCATCACAAGAAATTTGTAGTGTCCGTATCATGTTCAGAACACAGTATTTGGAATATATTCTGCCTTGATCTTCAATTGGTGATAACCCGATCTTAAATCGATTTTTGAAAACCATGTCGCTCCTTTCAGTTGATCGAATAAGTCGTCGATTCGGGGCAAAGGGTATTTGTTTTTAATAGTTAACTTATTCAGCTCACGATAATCGATACATAGACGCATGCTACCGTCTTTCTTCTTTATGAATAACACTGGTGCACCCCATGGGGATACACTAGGCCTTATAATTCCTCTATCGAGAAGATGCTGCAATTGCTTTGCTAACTCTTTCATTTCCACATGCGCCATTCGATGCGGAGCTTTTGAAATTGGTTCAGTTCTTGGTGCCAAATCGATAGTAAACTTGATTTCTCGATCCGGAGGTAGTCCTGAAAGTTCATCTAGAAAAACATCGGGAAATCACAAATTACAGGAATATCTTCAATCTTCAGACTTGCTTTTTCCGTATCCAATACATAGGCTAAATAAGCTTGACATCCTTGACGCAATAATCACCTCGTTTGCATTATCGTTAAGAATCTCTGCTTTTGTTTTTCACCTTTAAACGTTACTGTTGCATTTTCCTCGGTTCGTAAATTTACTTTCTTATTCGCGCAATCAATCTGAGCATTATTACTGGCTAACCAATCCATTCCCAAAATAACATCAAATTCTCTTAACTTGAAAGGTATCAAGTCAACTGAGAAATGATGTCCCGCTATTTCAATATCACAACTTGGGCACACTCGATCTACCACAATCTGATCATCGTTAGCTACTTTTATGATTAATGTCTCATCTAACCCTTGAATTTCACAATATAGCTTAGGAATAAATTCTTCAGAAATAAAAGATCTCGTAGCTCCGGAATCAATCAGTACTTGAGTATTTACAAAATTCACAGGAAGCGAACCTACAACCACATTCGGACTCTCCACAACTTCTTTCATTGACATGTTAAAAGTCCTTGCCCTAGGCTGATTCTGCTGTGGTGGCGGAGGTAATGCCAAAACCCTTGGAATGCTAGCTTCCATTGCTGCTCCTCTACATTCTTTGGCGATGTGTTCTTTTCTTCCACATTGGAAACAAGTGACTTCTGCCTTCCCTATTGGACATTCCCCAGAGTAGTGTCCCTTCTGCTTGCACTTGAAGCATGTGATATTTGGCTTGTTACAAATTCCAGTATGCTTCTTCCCACATATTCTGCAATCAGGTTTTGGTGGTCGGATAAGTCTTTGTTGATTTGGGGCTGGGAGCAGGTTACCCATCTTCTGGTTGCCCTGTTCCGTCCTTCTGAAATTCACATTTCCCCGGGCTTGAAACCCATGCCTTCTATTGGAGCGGTTTTGAAAACTTCCTGATCCATTTTCCCTTTGAGACGCTTCACTTTCTCCCTCGATAATCATGGCCTTCTGAATTATGGTTGTATAGGTCGTCAGTTTGAATACTGCTACCCTGCTATGGATCCACGGCTTCAACCCTGCTGAAACCTCTTGGCTCGCTTTTCATCAGTATCTACCTGCTCAGGAACAAACCTAGCCAATTCAGTGAACTTGCCTTCATAGTCCGTGACCGACAAATTTCCCTGCTTCAATTCCAAAAACTTGATTTCCATTTGATTCTTTATGTAACGGGGAAAATATTTCTCCAGAAAAAGATCGGTAAATATATCCCAACTTACTACACCCTCGCCTTCTAGTGCTTTCTTAGATTCCCACCAGTAATTGGCCTCTCCCTTATAGAAGTAATTAGTAAAATTCATCTTTTGATCTGTTTCAACTTTAACCAACACAAAGGCCTTCTCCATTTCTTTTAACCAGGCTCTTGCCTTAGTAGGATCAGCTGACCCCTCGAATTCTGGAGGCTTCACCGACTGGAACTGTTTGAAAGTAACTACAGGTACTGCTGGTGGTGCTTGTGGTTCTGGATGAACTGCTTGCTGTAATATTTGTTGCTGAAATTGCTGTTATTGCATCTGCTGCTGTATCATCATCATTTATTGTTGCATAAGGTATAACATTTGGTCCATTGGGTTATTGTTGTTTTGACCCTCGATATTGTCATTAGACGACTCGGTTTTTGTTTTTCTTTTTGGTGTCATGGTTCTGATGATAAAACAATTGGTTCTTTTAATAACAGTTTATTAAACAGGTGATATAAATAAAGAAATAATATGTATGGTATTAAAACAAAATTTAAACAGTTGATATTGGAAAGAAAAATGTTTACAAAGTATCTAAAATGAGTAATTAAAAAAAATAGTTCAATTTTTAAGTAAATCGCTTGGAAGTAATTGATTTTTTTTAGAGAAATAAATGGTACAACATGGTTATAAATAAAAACAATATTTTAAAATATGTAAGGGTAAAAAAGTAAAATAAATGTAAATGCTTGAGAGACTGGAAAATAAAAGAAAAAGTGGAAAGGTTCATTATATATATATAGGTATGACACCATCAACAGCTGTCAGTGATTGATACAAAAAGGGTCTATATCAGATTAGTCATACTACTGCTGCTACCAGTCAAAACTAGCGGCTACACACATACAACCGAGTCATACTATATACTATGCTGCATCTATCTACATATATCACATATAATACAACATCCCGCTGTCATCCAAACTCAAAATCCAGGTGGCACTCAACTAGCTCCCGATGAAGTGCCTTTAACACTGACTCGATCAACCTCATCGCTCGGTGGTAAACTGCATCGGTGCGAACATCATCCTGCCTCAAATCAGCAATCTCCTGGGAACCTGCTCTATATATCTGATGGAGTCTATCCCTCAATATATGGTCTGGCTGTAACGCCCTCACTGGTCCATAATCTCGAGTCTTAAATAATCCGAGTATCTCTCTGCACTGATCATGCCATCTCTGCATCTCCTCCCTCAAACTCTCATACTGCTGGTAGGGTACCATACGGGGCTCACGAAGATCTGTCCGAGAACCTCTGGTAGGTAATGGCACTGACTGCTCAACAACCTCATCCATAAACTCAGGTTGAGGGAACTGATATACCCCAGACACAGGGGCATAGATGGCTAGCGGTGCTGGAAACAGTACGGGCTGAGCTGGTGGCTCAAACATCTGTGGATCTGGCTGTGGCTATGGGATCTCGGGCTGCTTTGCTGGAACCTGAGGATCTAAATCTTCCCACTAAGGCAAATCATCCATTTCAGGAATATCAAATACCAGAAACTCTAGTGGTGGTAGCTCAGTTATCTCAGGCTCGAAGTAAGGAAAATAGTCAATAAAATCAGGTACCTCTGGCGCCAGCAACTGGTCCGGTGCTGGTCCCTGAGGCAATGGTGGTGGTGGTGGTAATGGCGGAAATGCCTGCTCTGACACTTGGGGCAATGCTGGATCTGATGCTGTCCGCTCTGAAGATGAAGCTAAAGATACCATCTAACAGAATAACCATAACACAAGAAAAAATGAAATCACATTCCTAAAACTCACAATTTCCTAATCTAAGAAACTAACAACCCTAATACCATTATTCCTATCTCATGTGATATTCATATCTTATCTTAACTTTAATGTTCTTGTTTTCAAGGGCCAAAACCTTAGCTCTAATGCCAACTATAACACCCTCCAAAATCGGGGTATAGATTTGGGGCATTATTAACACTAACTACTTACTGAACCTGTACATGATAAAAATAAATAAATAAATACCCCGAACTACTATTACTCAGGATCTTTTCAAGGTTAAGGATTGAAAACAAGAATGACACACCAACTTTATTATAAACCATTCTAAACCAACTATCTCAAGAACTCTCTTTATTACAAACCATTATTCTATTCAAACTTTAAACTAAACATCTTTTATTCAGTTTATACTATCACTTATCCTGCTACACCTGCTCTGCCAATTCAAAGTTCTCTTCTGGGATATGGACAAACACTCTCGGAATTAGAGGGTCCCGCAGCTTGACCCGCTTCTTGACTATTCGGGTTCTGATGTGTTTCATTCTCAACCTTAACTGAAAAACAAGGTGAACAACAATAAAAGGGGGTGAGCCAAAATTGCTCAAAAAGCCTGCAAAAATGTATATATAGTGTAAAGAGAGAAGAATAAATGAACCGGTAATTTCCTGGTTTGAACAACCATCTATTTCTGTAAAGAACAATAATTGCCATAACAGGGGAGTGCCAAATAAATGAGACTGGAAACAAGAACCAACATATGCACTATAACCTGCTGATCAATCAGGATACAGTGCAGATCTATACCCAACTGCATAGGCCCAACCAATATATGGGGTACCCATGCAACTATGGCCTAATAATCAAGGGTCCAGTTAATGCCCGACCCGTATCGTAACCATCTAGTCCATAGCTTAGCATCCGAAACAATCAGTATACTTTTAATGTATCCCAACATCAGGATATATAAGAGTATATGTAAATAAGGGTATAAGTATTGGAATATGAATAGAGGATTCAATGAATTGGGAGAAATCAAGAATCGAAATATAATAGAAATAAAGGATCAATAACTGTGTATCAGTGTTTGTAAACAAGAATTATCAATACTGTAATTATTATGGAAAGTTGGATGTAATTCACTATTCTGAACTTAGAATAGGGGAAAAACTTGCCTGGTGCGCACTTCACCTCGTATGATTCACCGCCTTCCATCTCCTGCCTGATTTGCCTTATTGGTACTAAATCTATCAAGGAAAGATATTCGTTTAGATGACTTACTTTATACGCAATCTCAGGTTGATACCATGTAGCCTTAGTCGTCTACCCATACGATTCTATTCGACTCGCATATAATTATCTAACACATAGAGTTCACATAGGCACGTAAATCACATAGCACATAAACACATAATTAATTTTAGACTTATAATTATTTTTAGTATCGATACTAGACTTGTATTCGTGTTAACAAACACTATCTGGCTGGATTCCTAATTTTTTCGGGATTTATTGGACTCGTTTTTTATCACTAATAGGGTCTACACACAATAATTATCATAAGCCGACTGGCTTTCAAAAGAAATTATGATTTATAATTATTTTTAATGGAATCAGGTCATTTTTCTGAGTCTAAGGGTCTTCGTTTCACTCAAATCGGATAAATGGTTTAAATATTACGCAATAACCAAGATTTAATTAATTATAAATCAATTACAATTAATTAATCATAATTAATTAAACCTTAAATATATTTTTAAATAATTAATTAAGAATTATATAATTTAAATTAATTATTCCCTAATTTTTAGAATTAATTACAATTTATTACAAATTATCTGATTAAATCGATTACTTATAATTAGTTAATCTATTAATCACTACGCATAACTATTACGAATCTGATCGCGGAATTAAATGAATCGATACTCGTACGCCAATTTCCAAATTCTCAAAACACAACTCGAGTAACTACGAGTTACTCGCATTAATTGATTAATTATCGAATCACTAATTGAATTATTCGATCTTAATTATTTAATTCCATCATTAAATAATTAACTAATTATTAAATAATAAATAAATAAATAAATAATTAGATAAATAAATAAATAAATAAATAAATAATTATAATTTCAAATTTTGTAAATTAATAAAATAATTTAAAAATTATTTATAAAATAATCAGATTTTTAATCTGATTTTTATTTGATTTTTCTGATTTACAAAACTATTTTTCTAATTTATAAAATAAAAATAATTAATTAAAAATTAAAAAAACCGATTTTAGGGAATTGAGTTGGGGTTTGATGGATTGAAACCGGGTCAAAATTTACAGAAAACGGGTCTTCAAGAATCTGAGCGGGTCGGGTTTGCAGGTGACCCGAAACCGGGGAAGATGACCGGAATCAGCCACCGTCTGGTGAACTTTTCTGGCAACGTCGCCGGCGTACTATTTCGAAGCCATATCATTCGTTTTGGCTTGAATCGATTTGTAACATTCCTAGGAACTCGTCCAAATCGTCAACAACATCAACCCACCACTCCTCCGATTCCTCCGGCCAAAACGAGCCCAGAAACCGGCCACAACCGCCGGGTTCCGGCGAGAATCTCAACCCCCGTCAAAATGCAACCAAAATGATCGGTTTATATCTCAAAATGATGTTCTATCCAGAATCGTTTTCAATAGTTAAAATCAATCAATAATACACAGAAATTCAAGAAAAACGAAATCAAAAACAATAAAAACCAAGAACTCGTTTTTAGTCTTCCAGGGGTTATACAATCAAAATAAATACAACAAATCATTCCTAAACTCGAGATAAAGCTATCTGAATCAACCAAACAATCAAACGATTCCTAAATCAAGAACCCCTAATTTCGAGTATAAACCCTAAATTATGAATTAAAAATCAAAGCAACCAAACAAAAAATTGATGATATAAACAGATAGTAGAGATCACAAGCTTCAATTTGACTACTTACATGAAAGATTTGAGCAACAGAATCACGTTCAAATCGAAGGTTTAATTCCTGGCCTGTTCTTCACCAACACTAATATTCTTGAATATTCTGATTTTTTAATAATTAACTAATTAATAATAATCCAGCTATTTATACTAGCTAAAATAATACCCCTAAATAAAATTGAGGGTCTAATTACACATCTAATAAAATTATTTGGCCCCAATTTTTATAATTTTTGGGTATTAACTAAGAATTTTTAAATATCCAATAAATATAAAATATGTGCCAAAAATTCCCAAAAATTGTGAATAATACAAAAATGCAAAGAAAAATGATGTTTGATAATTTCATGATCCTATAAAAATAAAAATGTGATTTTTCTGGAGCTTTTGACACCCGAAGGGGCCCGTAAAAGTTGTTTTTCGCGAAAGAGGTATATTTGTAAAACGTCTACATGTTCAAAATATCGATGCGGT
This sequence comes from Apium graveolens, assembly GCF_009905375.1. Lineage (NCBI taxonomy): Eukaryota > Viridiplantae > Streptophyta > Magnoliopsida > Apiales > Apiaceae > Apium > Apium graveolens. Next base: position 114,153,512 of record NC_133656.1, read on the forward strand.
ATAGGCCATACTTGGAAAAATAGGGCCAATGATTTTGTTTGAAATATGGGCCTTTAAAACACTGTTTAAGCTGTACGGATTTTGATATAAAACATATAACTTACAATAAAACACTCGATAAATACTCGAAACACATTCCGATCAAAACAGACAATATGTAGCACATAGCAATTAGGGTTTTATGACTCAACACACTTAATCACATAATAATACACATAAATTATCTTTATAAAGATATAATACAAGCGTAATTTCTCGGTCGTTACATAGTCTGATAAAGCTTACATTATAGAAGGAAAGAGTTCAGGTGATTCTGATAATGATGAAGACGAGGAGTTTGGAAACTATACACTCATGACCTTGGAGTAAGGAGAGTCATCCTCATCAAAAATAGAGGTACCAACTCTTACAACTATTGATTTAAATGCTAGTCAATATAAGGAGACTGTTAAAAAGATGAGAGTAGAGATGTTTCACATACATACAAGCATGGTGGCAGTTACTGAGGAAGTGAGTAGGCTGTCAAAAGTAAATGAGAAGCTTGAAATTGAGAAACAAAATCTGGAACTGCTGCTTGTTAAGCTTGAAACTGTCAAGTAAGAAAATTAATATCTTAAGAACAAGCTAAAGTGTGCTGCTGAGATAGAAGCTGTGTTGAGGGAGAAGCTAGAGAACAATGAGGTGAAACTGAAATCATTCATAAATGCATCTCAGCTAGTTGGTCAATACCATAAGAAAAACAAGCCATGTGCTAACGTAGCTATTGGCTTGGATTATAATGCATATTTCTCTTTTAGATTTCATTTTCCTTTCCTGCATCTAACAACAATAGAAAAGTTGAAGGTGTCAAGGGAAAAATAATTGTAAGTGAAGATGTCCCATCTATGCCGAGAAGGGTTGGTGTTATGGATTAAAAACTAGGGTTTATTAATTGCTGTATTTATCACTAAGGTTCGGGAGCTCAAGGCCTTTAATGGCTGCTCTCGTGTTTCGTAGCTTAACTCTGCCTTTACGAGATGCCTACGTATCTCTGTGAGTTAGAGAATCAAGCCAAAAAACGTAATTCTAATTTGTGGGGTGAGGCCCTTTATATAGATGTTGGGAGTCCTTGAATTGGACTAGATCTAGGAGACTAGGTGGGCAAGTCTCAGAATTAGAATGGACTTTGGAGTCCTAGGAAGTAGGAAATTGATTCCTTATCCTATTAGGTCCCTTGGAGGCTGATCTGCAAGGATTTATGCCCTCATTGGGACTCATCTTGACAGATGATTTATCCCTTACTAATTAATTATGAAATTAATTAATATTCAGGGTTTTGGGTTGGGCTTCGTTATTGGACCGTATCTGGTCTAATTAATTTTAACACCAATTATATTTTTAGGCTATTTTTGGGCCCCTTTCAAGGGTCTTGGGCCTCTTCTAATGGGCTTAACAACCAGCCCAATTAATGCGATATTAATTACACAATCATGGTTTATTTATTTTATTCCCTATCATTTGCCCCCCAACTTCTGGGAAACCGTAAAAAGATTTCGCAGAAGTTAAGTTATTCCCTTACAGGGTATCGTTTTTGCGTAAAGTGTGGAGCGACCTACACATTTACAACGGTTTGCCTTGCTTACGGCTTTAGGGTTGTTTTTTAGAACTTCCCTATTATTTTCTTACCTTTTCCCTCTTTTTAGGAACTTTCTAGTATTTTCAGGAATTTTTTCCTAATTCTCAAGAATATTCTGATACACACAGATATTACTTCTTTAATATTTCAAGAATATTTTTATCAAAAATAATTTTTGAAATTATTTTCAAATTTTCCCTAATTTTCTGGGATTTTTCAGAATTTTTAATCCTTTTTCGACTAGGATTCTAGTCGAAAACTCAACTTGATCCTAGTCGAATTTTGGGCCAGCTCCTGGATCTTGGTCGAAGAATTTCGACTAGGATTCATGACCTGGATCCTAGTCGAGTTCGCGACCTGGATCCTGATCGAAATTTTGGCCATTTTTTGATTCCTGCTCGTGTAACTTCGACTAGGAATCATGACCAGGATTTCGACCTGGATCCTAGTCGAGTTGACGACCTGGGTTTTGGTCGAACTTCATGCCACCTTTTGACCCCTGCTCGTGAAACTTCGACTAGGATTCACGAACAGGATTTTGACCTGGATCCTAGTCGAGTTTACGACCTGGGTCTTGGTCAAAATTCATGACCTCTTTTTGTTCCTTTTTGAAAGATTTCGAGCTTGATCCATGACTAGGATTTTGACATTTGAGTTGTCTCCTCTATCAGACTTTTCTCCCTTGCCTTCTGACTTCCTGAACCCTTTCTTATTAGAACTTCCACTTTTCCTGGAAAACTTCTCGCATTTTCTGAATTTCCTGTAGGCTATCTTTGTGATACCCTTCACCATAAGAGCATACAATTTTATCATCTCTTCATCAACATCCATCTCCATCTCAGGTAAACTTTCAGTTTCTGAATCATCATCATCATTATCAGAATATGATGACTCTGAATCAGACTTTATGATGAGAGCCTTTCCTTTGCCCCTTTTTGAGGCAGCCATTTTAGGAGATTCCTCCTCAGCCTTAAGAGTAACTGTCCTTGACTTTTTTCCATACCTCTTGCTCCTTTGATCCATCTCAAATTCATAAGTCTTGAGCATACCATAAATTTTATTAAGAGTATTTTCAGTAAGGTCATAGTTGTCTCTTATGGTAGTGGACTTCAAATCCCAATTTTCAGGAAGAGCTAAAAGGAATTTTAGATTTGAATCTTCAAGATCATATTCCTTGTCCACCAGTGACAGATCATTCAAGAGTTTGACAAACCTGTCATATAAGTCAGTTAATGACTCATCAGCTTTTGAGTCAAAGTGCTCATACTCTTGAGTGAGTATAGTCCTCCTGTTCTTCTTGATCACATCAGTTCCCTGGCATCTTGTCTCCAAAGCATCCCATATCTCCTTTGCAGTCTTGTATTGAATTACCCTGTTTGACATGACATTATCAATGGCACTATGCAGCAAATGCCTTACCTTTGCATCCTTGGAAATAGATGAGATGTCTTCAGCTGTGTACTCACCTTTCTCCTTTGGTATGGTCTTTGTTGGTTGATCAGCAACTACAACGAGAGCTTGGTAGGCTTATGTGGTCCTTCATTAATTCTGTCAAGGTATTCTGGATCTGTAGCTTCCAGAAACATAGACATCTTCACTTTCCATATGGGATACTCAGAAGGTCTCAGTATGGGAATCCTAATAGTCTCATATCGACTGTGGGTTTGAGTCTTTTGAGTTTCTTTAGTTTTGGTGGGCTTGGTTGGAGTTTGTGCTTCTTCAGACATGATTGTTTGGATCTTTACTGTATGTGTGTTAACAGAAAAGCTCTGATACCAATTGTTAGGTCACACAACATCGTAGAAGTGGGTTGAATACAGTGTTTTAACAATCAAATCGATTTAACACAAGTATGTAACAAAGATCAAGTATATTGAATAAACTCTGTTACAATAAGAACTGTTGTTCTCTCTCAGTGATGAACAAATATCACTAAGAGCTGCTAGGTTACAATGTATTATCTTCCCGATAATGATAACACATCTAGTGTAAACCCTAAGTCTGTGTGTTTATATAGTACACAGTTACAAGATAACTTCTAATTGATATGGAATATAATTATGTATCCTAAAATATATCAATCAGATATCTTCTACAAGTCTTCTAGTCTTCTAACTCTTTCCATGCATATCTTCTTTTATTTTAGTCTTGATCTTCTACTGTAAATCAACTTCCTTTTTTATATGAAAGTCTTCCCGCACTTAAGTTCTGATATCACCTTAAGTTCTGATATTAAGTTCTGACTTCCAGTAAGTCCTTATTTCAGTAAGTCCTAATATGTCCTGTTTGTTAAGATCTAAAAACTAAACATGAATCATATTAGACATGACATCTCAAATATATCTAACAAAAATATTACAAAATGTTACTAATGAGCTTAAGATTATCTTGTTGTTACTCAAAAACTTTATTTCGCGATTCTTTTAACTTATTTCTTGTCGTTACTAATTGTGTACAGTTACTTTCAAGAATTATACTGCATCCTTCAACTAATCACATCAATCCTCTATCTTTGACGATACCTATTCAATTTCATTAATTAATCTATTCATCTTTTAATAACCACACATGGTTTTCATTATTATCGTCGCAATCTGGTGGAAACTCAATCGTCAGATCATTATTTCTTAAAAGGTTTCACAGTCGAGTCACCATTGCCTCATTTCCACTTATGTCCCCGTATCGAACTTTCGCCATCGACCCGGTTATGGGTATTAAATTTGTTATTACTCATTTACTTAAGTTAGAGAACTTCACAATTTCTTAAAGAACATGTTCGAAATTTGGTCGCACATAAGATTCCTTCTATCTTGAATCTTCACAACACATATCTTACGGCAATGAAGGGATGCTTCACGTATTAATTGTCTGTTTGAGTCATTTTTCAGAATTCCCTCGCTCTTCGATTGTCGTCCCGACACTCGTTCACTTTGTCTGATGTACACAGCTTTACTTCCTTATTTCATAACTAATTTATTTGTTACGGTTCACTAACGATTCATTTCTCGTCGAAATCTCCTGATTTGAAGTGCATCGCATTAACGCAATCTACCGTACTGATGAGATTCCCGTAGCAAGAATAACTGTCTGACTTGATGTCTTCGCCACGTCCACGTTGTCGGTGTATCCATTCTTCCTTGCTCGCAGATGTCCACCATTTATCGGCTTACCTTCATATCTATATTTGACATGTAATTCTATCTGCTACACGGGACCATTCCATTTCTTTTAAAATTGTCAAAGAACAGTTTATACGCAAGAGGAGAATTTGTGAATATGATTTTGATTGAACAATTGGATAAGGAATAACAATGTAATAAATGGTTAGAAGAATCTGTAAATCAGTAAATTGAAGGAAGAAGAATGAGTGAAGATTTAGATGTGAATGAGACAACCATATTTGTACACAAGATGGCCAGTCTTTTGCATTATATGGCATACAACACATGATTAGGGGGCGTCCCACCCGACTCTTCGTCATTTTGACAAAGCGTCACACCACAACACTGTTTGTCTCAATCAGGAATTAATAATTTGAGAAGAGAAAAATTCAGAAGGAATACAATAAATTTTCTTTCGCTTTTGCCTCATATGATTTATCAATAGAAGAAGCTCATATGTATTCAAGAATCAAGTAGAATATTTGCTATCATATTTGTTAAAGAATGACATTGTGGGTCACCGTTGGTCACCGTCCATGCTTCATTTACGTATGCCTTCCGGAATCATTCGAATGAGAGATTCACAATTTAAGTCACATTATAACTTCGGAATGTCATCTGGAAATGCCTCCATATTAAATGCTTTAATGATTTGATCATAATTGCGTCCTTGAAAAATTTATAATCACTGCTTCCAATTTCATTTGTGCCGCATAGAATAACCATCGATCACGCAACGCCTCAATTTCGTCGATAGAAATACGATTCTTCTCTAACCATCTGGAAGATTCTTTCATTTTCTTCAATCATCCTCCGTCCATTCGAATCACAAATCTCGTTAAATTTTAGTAATTTCATGAATTGGGTAAATACTGTTTTAACATGTTGATTCAATCATTAATATTATTAAACAAAGTTTACATTCATCTTTCACGGAGAAACTTTAAACTTTTTTCCTACTAGTGGGTCTACTTGGTCCTCCAAATTAACAATACTGAGTCTAAATCCATTCTTCTCCTTTAGATCACTTTCTGTTTATAATAACAAGAACTTGAGTAGTAATTTGACAACCAAATTGTGAAACTCATTTTATGCAAAAATCTTCTGAAAGTTTATTAAGAAAATCTTTTTCGAAATCTCATTTTAAAATTTTGAAAATCAAATATTTGGTCATCATTACTATATAAGTTACTTGTTATTCTTATAATCCATTAATGGAATATCTAATTAAAAGAATGCCCATATAAAGGTCTCTCCACCTTGATACATCTTCCATTTCTCCTTGAATTATGTTCGTATTCCTTAGTCGGCGAAATTTCCTTTACCGTTGTATACCATTTTATTTGTAACTCCAATCCGATGTTGACGTTTGCCACTGTCTTTGACATTCTCGACGTCGTCCTTGACGTTGTACTTACAACCAACCAATGCAATTCCATGTTCCGTCTGTAGAGGTCGCACCTTCTTGCTAGTATTACCTATACCTAGTAAGGTAGATATCATTCCCCGCACATCGCCCGTTATACGATAAGAATCTTTTCACAACGGTGGTGCCTTTGTAGCTTGCAACTTTGACTCTTCATCAGCTCCCATCAACTCGTTGACTCCGACATGGAACTCGTCCTACTACCTAATTCTAAGTTAAATCGTACCAAAACTTACGAAGTCCTCACAAGATTCAATTGCATTTTTCTTTAAAACCACATGAAAAGTAGGGTAACATACCCAATCTCCGTCGATCTGTCGATTCCTCATTACTGTAGGATCTGAGAACTCAATATACCTATAGCGTTGCGATATTTGCCTTACATTTTCCTCAACAATCCCGGTTTACCAATTCCATATCGGACCTGCTAACCCTAATTCGCACTCAACTCAACTTAACATGAGCATGCCTGGCTTTTTCCAATCTTATATGGCCTATCACTTCTATCTTAACCTCACCTATTCTCATTTCAGTGACCAATAACCTGTAGCTCTGATGCCAACTTGTAACAACCCAAATTCGAGGTCAAGATTTGGTGTCACTAAACAATCTTCACATAAAATAAAAGAATATTTATTAACCCCTTGAATCCGGATCGTTTACAGGTTATGATATAAAATAAGAATCTAACCTTCTACAATTCACAATAACTACAATAAGAGTGTAAATACCTTTATGCTAACGTCCTTGTCATATTTTTCTAACTTCTTCGTCCCTCACAACGGAGATCTCTCTAACTTATGTTGTCTAAAGAAAGCTATTCACTTTCATCCTTATCTGTTTCTGGAAGAAATAAGAATTTACAAAGCAAGAGTGAGCCAAAAATGCCCAGCAAGTATATAATTTGATTTTCAAGCATTAGTATCAAAGGAACATTTCCGGACAAAAGCTTTAAACAATTTTATACAATTCTATTTATTTTAGGGAATTGAGCGAATAAATATTGGTTGTTACCATCCTTTAATTATAAATCCAAATGTGGCAAGCGATTCCCAGATTCATCTCCTGAATCAGGGTTTTGTTCAGTTTTGGAATCATAAAACTTTTTGAGAGATAATGTCGTTAATGGCGATCAACAATAAATTAGACTGGACACTAGTTCACACTCATACCCTGCTGATCAGTCAGGATATAGTATAGATCTATACCCAACCGTATAGATCCATTCGGGTACCCAGGCACTATCGCCCAAGGGTCCGGTCCATCCCCGGCCCATAGGGTACAGCTCATCGCTGGCCCTCACAATAACCATTTAGCCCGTAGAGCATTTTGATGTCAAATCATTTTGAATTCAAAACATCCCAATTCAGGGTTCGCAAATAACCCGAAAGAATGGGTATTTGCTCAAGCGAGTAATCGATAATATAGGAACAATAATGAAAAGAACATGCATGATAAGATTAATTGCAGTGAAATATAAAATAGTTAACTATTCTGAACTTAGAATAAGAATGAAGAAATATTTACAGTATTTTGTGATAAAAGTAAGGAATACTTGCCGCAATAAGCTTTAACCACTATTACTGGTTGACTTTTGGATCGCCTTGAATGTTTGCCTTTATCGTCAGACCACTATCTTATTATGGCTACGATCTCAACGCTCAGGTCCTTGGAACTTCGCCGAGCTCAACAACTAACCACTAGATCATTCTTAGTCTGATGTTAATCCTCGGGTCTTCCGACTAGGACCTACAGGGTTGAAATACCCTAATTCAGATAATCACTTAAGCTTAACATAGTATCGCTATCACTTCTATCCATACAGTTTCATATCCCGTCTCGTATTTATAGGTACTATTGAAATACACATAGCAATTATGGTTCACATCTTCGAAACTCGGCACAGTGTTTATTTTCGGAAAGTACGTATATTTGTTGTTTGAAAATAATAGGCTAATTGATTATAAAATATTTTATCTTAGCACATAACTAGATTCGTATAATATAATTATATACTTTCGTTCGACGTCTCCGATAATTGCGGGTTACGCTTCCGTATTTTCGAAATTAATTTCCCGAAAATCGGGCAGCATTTCCTTTTTTTATCGCCTACCCGTCGAAATCAAATCGACGTCAATCACAACAACAAACGCAACACCAAGAAATTCACAAATCAATTCATCAATCCAATCTACCGATACGAATTCAGTTTATTAGTTATTATTATTCGTTTTTGTTTCAAAATTTATTATAAAACTAATTTTATTTATTTATAATTTAGGACTCAGAATTAATCATCATTGTCGACCATCGACTCGCCGAGGCTCACCGTCGACGGTGGCAAAATTTATTGGTGCCCAATATTATTCGGGTTTCCAAATGAATTCCACCGATTAATTAATATTTCCGCGCGAATATATTTTTATTTCACGAAATATAAATCAAATAATCTGCAACAATTAAAAATTTCAGTCAGTAAATAAGATACACAATCAAACAAATATGGCTCATGAGTCACGCGCCACAACCGAAATGGAAAATAACAGGGCCGGAACCACACCACTGTAATACACACAACATCATCACACATGCACACAATAACACACACGAACATACACACACACGCACAGATACACACACGAACACACACACGCGCACAGATACGTACACGAACACATACAACACGTATAAATATATATATAAATTGAACTAATTGAGATGGGCCGCCGGAAACCAACCGGAATAAACCTCCATGGCGGAACAAAGCAACGAGGCAGAAGAACCAGCAGAGAAAAATAAGAAAAGAAATAAGAGAAAAGAGAAAATAGAGTTAGGAGAGAGAGATGACAGAAAAGGAGGAGAGAGGTCGATGTAGGGAGAGAGAAGGGAGAGTCGGTGTGAGAGAAACAGATAAGCTGGGGAAGAAAAATGATAGCCCCTTCTGCAATTATCCAATCCCTTTTGTTTCTTTTTTTTTATTTAATCTATAAAACCTAACAATAACATGAAATCCGCAATTTAGCGAGCTAATCTACGGATAAAATTAATTCAAGAAATTCCCAAGATAGTCTTAAAATTCTCAAAATAATTAAAAACTGATAATATAAAATTTTTATAATTTTTAAATCATTTTTGGAATGCGCATCAGACCCATATTTTAACAATAATGAATAAACGCGCAAGTGGATAAAAGCCAGAAAATTTCTGAAATTATTTTAAAATTCTCGAAATAATCTAAACTTAATAAAATAAAATTTTCATGATTTTTTTGAAGCATTCTGGAACTAAATACTGATTTTACAATTAAATGCAATCAGAAAATCATTTAGGAATAAATAATCAATAAAAAATTGATTTCTACATTTTATAAATTCCTAAAAATAATAAATAAAATAAAAAATAAAAAAATAATTTTAGAAACAATTTTACCATTTATAAGAATAAATATTCAGTAAAATTACTTTAAAAATGAATTAAATTCATACAACTCGATAATTAATTATAAAATTAATCTTTACATCCAACAAATCACAAACAATTAATAATACAACAAAACATAGCTGACAAAACCATCACATAATTTATTTATTTAATAATTCAATAATTACATTTATATATCGGATCCAAAAATAGGTTACTTAGCCGCTAAGTAACTAAAAAGACGATACGATTTTAATACCAAACTTTGATAATTATCAAAACAAAGCTTCCCATAAAACACTTTACACGAAAATAAGGTAATAATATCTCGCCTCTTGAGAATACGGATTTTTATCGATCTATAAAATGATTAGCGTATCAAAAATTTCACGCCGGGACTCGCACAGGTCAAACTGTATTCCGGATTGAAAAAGTCAAAACACGGAAAGTTTTCAGAATTATAAGATTAGGTTAGGAAGGAGTTTTCGGAAGAGTTTCGGGTTGTAAAAACGCAAAAACGGTTGAAGCGGGGCGGTTTCTGAGTCTAAAATATAATTTTGTAATTACGTAAAAATAATCATTCTTAATTCTATAAATTCTTATAAAATCATATAATAATCCAAAAATTACTAGAAAAATACCAAAATTATCTATATTTAATTCTGGATAACTATAAAATTAAAACATCCTAATTCCACAGATATTAACACCCAAATATTAATATCAATCATCGAATAATTCACCAAAATTCACATAGTAATCACATAATAATTATTTATTGATAAAAATATTTACATAATATTTTTTCGGACGTTACAACAAGCATCGTTTGATATTAAAACTACTTGAAATCGATTGTAACAGTCCACATGAAACTATATCAAGCATCAATCACAAACAATAACTTCAGGAATCAAAACACCTAATTTCGAGTATAAACCCTAATTTTCGAATCGAAAATCAAAAGAATCAAACGTGAAATTGATGATATAAACAGATAGAACAGATCATAAGCTTCGTTTCATGAAAGATTTGAGCAATAGAATCACTTTCAAATCTGCAGTTTAATTCTTGGATTTTTCTTCACCAACAAACTAAATTTCTTGATTTTTCTGATTTTTAATAATTAATTAAATGAAAATTAACAATAATTCAACTATTTATATTAACTAAAGTAATACCCCTAAATAAAATTAAGGGTCCAATTACACATCTAATAAAAATATTTGGCCCCAATTTTTATAATTTCTGGGTATTAATTATGAATTTTTAAAAATCCAATAAATACAAAATATATGCCAAAAATTATGAATAATACAAAAATGCAAAGAAAAATGATGTTTGTTGATTTCATGATCATATTAAAATATAAATGTGATTTTTGTGGGGTTTTTGACACCCGAAAGGGCCCGGAAAAGTGGTTTTTCGTGAAAAAGGTAAATTTGTAAAACGTCTAGATATTCAGAATATCGATGTGGTATAGGCCATACTTGGAAAAATAGGGCCAATGATTTTGTTTGAAATATGGGCTTTTAAAACACTGTTTGAGCTATACAAATTTTGATATAAAATATATAACTTACAATAAAACACTCGATAAATACCTAAAACACATTCTAATCAAAACAGAGAACACGTAGCACATAGCAATTAGGGTTTTATGACTCAACACACTTAATCACATAATAATACACACAAATTATCTTTATTAAGATATGATACAGACATAATTTCTCGGTCGTTACATTCTCCCCCCTTATTAGGATTCTGTCCTCAGAATCACGCTATAAAAATAACTGAGGGTACTTTTCAAACATATCGCTCTCAAGATCCCAGGTTAACTCTTCAACCACAGGATTTCTCCACAAGACTCTTACTAATGGTACAGACTTATTTCTTAAGACTCTCTCTTGCCGATCTAAAATTCTTAACGGTTGTTCTATATATGACAAATTTGCTTGAAGCTCTATCGGCTCATACTCTATTACATGCCTTTTATCAGGGTTATACTTCTTAAGCATTGACACATGAAATATATTATGAATATGTTGCATATAGGGCGGTAAAGCCAACTCGTATGCAACTTTTCCGACTCTCTTTAAAATTTCAAATGGACCGACGTATCGAGGCTTTAGCTTGCCCTTGTTGCCAAACCTAGTAAATCCCTTCCATGGTGATATCTTTATCAGTACATGTTCTCCTTGATAGTCCACATCCCTTCTGGTTGGATCTGCATATTTACATTGTCGATTTTGTGCTGCTTCGAGTCGCTTTCGAATAAGTTCTACTTTTTCCTTGGTCTGCTGAATCAGTTCTGGACCTAGAATTTTGCGCTCTCCAACTTCATCCCAACATGTAGGTGATCTACATTTTCTTCCATATAAGGCTTCATAAGGTTGCATTCCGATGCTCACATGGTAGCTGTTGTTATAGGAGAATTCAACTAACTGTAAATGTTCGTCCCAACTGCCTTCAAAATATATCACACGTACATGTAACATATCTTCAATTGTCTGAATAGTCCTTTCACTTTTCCCGTCCATCTGAGGATGATAAGCAGTGCTCATGTTTAGCTTGGTCCCTAGACATTCCTGGAATTGACTCTAAAATCTCGAATTAAATCGTGAAACTCGATCCGATACAATGGACACGAGTACTCCATGACACATCACTATTTCTTTGAGATATACGTTTACTAACTTGTCAAGCGAAAACCTTTCGTTGATTGGAAGGAAATGTGTTGACTTCGTTAATCTGTCGATGATAACCCAAATCGCATCGTGATTTGCTCTGGTCCTTGGAAGTCCCACGACGAAATCCATAGTTAATTGCTCACATTTCCATTCTGGAATATCTAGTGGTTGTAGTAATCTGCTCGGGCGTTGATGTTCAGCTTTGACTCTTTGGCACATATAACATTTCCTGACCCATCTTTCTATCTCTTTCCTCATATCTGGCCACCAAAAATCTCTATACATCTTGGTGCTTTCGGGATGAATTGAATATCTTTAGCTGTGAGCGTCTTGCAAAATTTCCGCTTTCAATTTCGGTACATTAGGTATCCAGATTCTCGAAGCAACTCGAAAAATTCCATTATCATCTTTATAGCTGGTAATTTCTTCTCCTGACAAATTATTAATTTCGTGATTCATTATTTCCTCCTGACATTTTCTTATCTTTTTCAATAATTCTGGTTGAAAAGTCATTGCGTAGATCATTTCAGTGGAGCTTTCTGGAACACGAACTTCAATCTCCGATTTATCGAATTCTTTCATCAATTCCTCTGAAGATGTTATCAGATTCAATCTTTCCTTCCAACTCAACGCATCTTCCATGAAATTTGCTTTGCCTGGATGATAATTGATTGATATGTCATAATCTTTAATTAGCTCTAGCCAATGTCGATGTCTCATGTTGAGTTCTTTCTGCATGAAAATATACTTCAGACTTTTATGATCCGTGTAAATTTCACATCTTTCTCCGTAAAGGTAATGTCTCCAGAGTTTCAGGGCGAACATCATTGTTTCTAATTCGAGATCATGTGTCGGATACTTTTGCTCAAGAGGCTTTAATTTTCTAGAAGCGTATGCGATTACGTTGCCATGCTGCATCAAAACACATCCAAGTCCTTGATATGAAGAGTCGCTGTAAATGACAAAATCTCCTTGATCATCAGGTAAAACAAGTACATGTGCGGTTACTAGTCGATTCTTCAATTCTTGAAAACTCTCTTCGAATTTCTCATTCCATTCAAACTTTTCATTCTTTCGGGTCAACTTGGTTAGTGATGTGGATATCTTTGCAAAATCTTTAACAAATCTTCTGTAATAACCTGCTAATCCCAAGAAACTTCTGACTTTCGTCGGAGTCTTTGGTCATTCCCAGTTTAAAATAGCTTCGATCTTTGCTGGATCGACTTGAATTCCTTCAACACTGATGATGTGACCTACAAATTGCACTTCCTTTAGCCAAAATTCGCATTTCAAAAACTTCACATACAGTTGTTCCTTCCTCAACATTTCCAATGTCATTCTCAGGTGCTCTGCATGTTCTTTTTCAGTCTTCGAGTAGATCAAGATGTCATCAATAAATATAATGATAAATTTATCCAAATACTTCTTGAACACTCGGTTCATCAAATCCATGAATGCTGCTGGTGCATTGGTTAGTCCAAACGCCATCACAAGAAATTCGTAGTGTCCGTATCACGTTCAGAACACAGTATTTGGAATATATTCTGCCTTGATCTTCAATTGGTGATAACCCGATCTTAAATCGATTTTTGAAAACCATGTCGCTCCTTTCAGTTGATCGAATAAGTCATCGATTCGGGGCAAAGGGTATTTGTTTTTAATAGTTAACTTATTCAGCTCACGATAATCGATACATAGACGTATGCTACCGTCTTTCTTCTTTATGAATAACACTGGTGCACCCCATGGGGATACACTAGGCCTTATAATTCCTCTATCGAGAAGATGCTGCAATTGCTTTGCTAACTCTTTCATTTCCACATGCGCCATTCGATGCGGAGCTTTTGAAATTGGTTCAGTTCCTGGTGCCAAATCGATAGTAAACTTGATTTCTCGATCCGGAGGTAGTCCTGGAAGTTCATCTGGAAAAACATCGAGAAACTCACAAACTACAGGAATATCTTCAATCTTCAGACTTGCTTTTTCCGTATCCAATACATAGGCTAAATAAGCTTGACATCCTTGACGCAATAATTGCCTCGTTTGCATTATCGTTAAGAATCTCTGCTTTTGTTTTTCACCTTTAAACGTTACTGTTGCATTTTCCTCGGTTCGTAAATTTACTTTCTTATTCGCGCAATCAATCTGAGCATTATTACTGGCTAACCAATCCATTCCCAAAATAACATCAAATTCTCTTAACTTGAAAGGTATCAAGTCAACTGAGAAATGATGTCCCGCTATTTCAATATCACAACTTGGGCACACTCGATCTACCACAATCTGATCATTGTTAGCTACTTTTATGATTAATGTCTCGTCTAACCCTTGAATTTCACAATATAGCTTAAGAATAAATTCTTCAGAAATAAAAGATCTCGTAGCTCCGGAATCAATCAGTACTTGAGCATTTACAAAATTCACAGGAAGCGAACCTGCAACCACATTCGGACTCTCCACAACTTCTTTCATTGACATGTTAAAAGTCCTTGCCCTAGGCTGATTCTGCTGTGGTGGCGGAGGTAATGCCAAAACCCTTGGAATGCTAGCTTCCATTGCTGCTCCTCTACATTCTTTGGCGATGTGTCCTTTTCTTCCACATTGGAAACAAGTGACTTCTGTCTTCCCTATTGGACATTCCCCAGAGTAGTGTCCCTTCTGCTTGCACTTGAAGCATGTGATATTTGGCTTGTTACAAATTCCAATATGCTTCTTCCCACATATTCTGCAATCAGGTTTTGGTGGTCGGATAAGTCTTTGTTGATTTGGGGCTGGGAGCAGGTTACCCATCTTCTGGTTGCCCTGTTCCGTCCTTCTGAAATTCACATTTCCCCGGGCTTGAAACCCATGCCTTCTATTGGAGCGGTTTTGAAAACTTCTTGATCCCTTTTCCCTTTGAGATGCTTCACTTTCTCCCTCGATAATCATGGCCTTCTGAATTATGGCTATATAGGTCGTCAGTTTGAATACTGCTACCCTGCTATGGATCCACGGCTTCAACCCTGCTGAAACCTCTTGGCTCGCTTTTCATCAGTATCTACCTGCTCAGGAACAAACCTAGCCAATTCAGTGAACTTGCCTTCATAGTCCGTGACCGACAAATTTCCCTGCTTCAATTCCAAAAACTTGATTTCCATTTGATTCTTTATGTAACGGGGAAAATATTTCTCCAGAAAAAGATCGGTAAATATATCCCAACTTACTACACCCTCGCCTTCTAGTGCTTTCTTAGATTCCCACCAGTAATTGGCCTCTCCCTTATAGAAGTAATTAGTAAAATTCATCTTTTGATCTGCTTCAACTTTAACCAACACAAAGGCCTTCTCCATTTCTTTTAACCAGGCTCTTGCCTTAGTAGGATCCGCTGACCCCTCGAATTCTGGAGGCTTTACCGACTGGAACTGTTTGAAAGTAACTACAGGTACTGCTAGTGGTGCTTGTGGTTCTGGACGAACTGCTTGCTGTAATATTTGTTGCTGAAATTGCTGTTATTGCATCTGCTGCTGTATCATCATCATTTATTGTTGCATAAGGTATAACATTTGGTCCATTGGGTTATTGTTGTTTTGACCCTCGATATTGTCATTAGACGACTCAGTTTTTGTTTTTCTTTTTGGTGTCATGGTTCTGATGATAAAACAATTGGTTCTTTTAATAACAGTTTATTAAACAGGTGATATATATAAAGAAATAATATGTATGGTATTAAAACAAAATTTAAACAGTTGATATTGAAAAGAAAAATGTTTACAAAGTATCTAAAATGAGTAATTAAAAAAAACAGTTCAATTTTTAAGTAAATCGCTTGGAAGTAATTGATTTTTTTTGGAGAAATAAATGGTACAACATGGTTATAAATAAAAACAATATTTTAAAATATGTAACGGTAAAAAAGTAAAATAAATGTAAATGCTTGAGAGACTGGAAAATAAAAGAAAAAGTGGAAAGGTTCATTATATATATATAGGTATGACACCATCAACAGCTGTCAGTGATTGATACAAAAAGGGTCTATATCAGATTAGTCATACTACTGCTGCTACCAGTCAAAACTAGCGGCTACACACATACAACCGAGTCATAATATATACTATGCTACATCTATCTACATATATCACATATAATACAACATCCCGCTGTCATCCAAACTCAAAATCCAGGTGGCACTCAACTAGCTCCCGATGAAGTGCCTCTAACACTGACTCGATCAACCTCATCGCTCGGTGGTAAACTGCATCGGTGCGAACATCATCTTGCCTCAAATCAGCAATCTCGTGGGAACCTGCTCTATATATCTGATGGAGTCTATCCCTCAATATATGGTCTGGTTGTAAAGCCCTCACTGGTCCATAATCTCGAGTCTTAAATAATCCGAGTATCTCTCTGCACTGATCATGCCATCTCTGCATCTCCTCCCTCAAACTCTCATACTGCTGGTAGGGTACCATACGGGGCCCACAAAGATCTGTCCGAGAACCTCTGGTAGGTAATGGCACTGACTGCTCAACAACCTCATCCATAAACTCAGGTTGAGGGAACTGATATACCCCAGACACAGGGGCATAGATGGCTAGCGGTGCTGGAAACAGTACGGGCTGAGCTGGTGGCTCAAACATCTGTGGATCTGGCTGTGGCTATGGGATCTCGGGCTGCTTTGCTGGAACCTGAGGATCTAAATCTTCCCACTGAGGCTAATCATCCATTTCAGGACTATCAAATACCAGAAACTCTAGTGGTGGTAGCTCAGGTATCTCAGGCTCGAAGTAAGGAAAATAGTCAATAAAGTCAGGTACCTCTGGCGTCAGCAACTAGTCCGGTGCTGGTCCCTGAGGCAATGGTGGTGGTGGTGGTAATGGTGGAAATGCCTGCTCTGACACTTGGGGCAATGCTGGATCTGATGCTGTCCGCTCTGAAGATGAAGCTAAAGATACCATCTAACAGAATAACCATAACACAAGAAAAAATGAAATCACATTCCTAAAACTCACAATTTCCTAATCTTAGAAACTAACAACCCTAATACCATTATTCCTATCTCATGTGATCTTCATATCTTATCTTAACTCTAATGTTCTTGTTTTCAAGGGCCAAAACCTTAGCTCTAATGCCAACTATAACACCCTCCAAAATCGGGGTATAGATTTGGGGCATTATTAACACTAACTACTTACTGAACCTGTACATGATAAAAATAAATAAATAAATACCCCGAACTACTATTACTCAGGATCTTTTCAAGGTTAAGGATTGAAAACAAGAATGACACACCAACTTTATTATAAACCATTCTAAACCATCTGTCTCAAAAACTCTCTTTATTACAAACCATTATTCTATTCAAACTTTAAACTAAACATCTTTTATTCAGTTTATACTATCACTTATCCTGCTACACCTGCTCTGCCAACTCAAAGTTCTCTTTTGGGATAGGGACAAACACTCTCGGAATTAGAGGGTCCCGCAGCTTGACCCGCTTCTTGACTATTCGGGTTCTGATGTGTTTCATTCTCAACCTTAACTGAAAAACAAGGTGAACAACAATAAAAGGGGGTGAGCCAAAATTGCTCAAAAAGCCTGCAAAAATGTATATATAGTGTAAAGAGAGAAGAATAAATGAACCGGTAATTTCCTGGTTTGAACAACCATCTGTTTCTGTAAAGAACAATAATTGCCATAACAGGGGAGTGCCAAATAAATGAGACTGGAAACAAGAACCAACATATGCACTATAACCTGCTGATCAATCAGGATACAGTGCAGATCTATACCCAACTGCATAGGCCCAACCAATATATGGGGTACCCATGCAACTATGGCCTAATAATCAAGGGTCCAGTTCATGCCCGACCCGTATCGTAACCATCTAGTCCATAGCTTAGCATCCGGAACAATCAGTATACTTTTAATGTATCCCAACATCAGGATATATAAGAGTATATGTAAATAAGGGTATAAGTATTAGAATATGAATAGAGGAGTTAATGAATTGGGAGAAATCAAGAATCGAAATATAATAGAAATAAAGGATCAATAACTGTGTATCAGTGTTTGTAAACCAGAATTATCAATACTGTAATTGTTATGGAAAGTTGGATGTAATTCACTATTCTGAACTTAGAATAGGGGAAAAACTTGCCTGGTGCGCACTTCACCTCGTATGATTCACCGCCTTCCATCTCCTGCCTGATTTGCCTTATTGGTACTGAATCTATCAAGGAAAGATATTCGTTTAGATGACTTACTTTATACACAATCTCAGGTTGATACCATGTAGCATTAGTCGTCTACCCATACGATTCTATTCGACTCGCATATAATTATCTAACACATAGAGTTCACATAGGCACGTAAATCACATAGCACATAAACACATAATTAATTTTAGGCTTATAATTATTTTTAGTATCGATACTAGACTTGTATTCGCGTTAACAAACACTATCTGGCTGGATTCCTAATTTTTTCGGGATTTATTGGACTCATTTTTTATCACTAATAGGGTCTACACACAATAATTATCATAAGCCGACTGGCTTTCAAAAGAAATTATGATTTATAATTATTTTTAATGGAATCAGGTCATTTTTCTGAGTCTAAGGGTCTTCGTTTCACTCAAATCGGATAAATGGTTTAAATATTACGCAATAACCAAGATTTAATTAATTATAAATCAATTACAATTAATTAATCATAATTAATTAAACCTTAATTATATTTTTAAATAATTAATTAAGAATTATATATTTTAAATTAATTATTCCCTAATTTTTAGAATTAATTACAATTTATTACAAATTATCTGATTAAATCGATTACTTATAATTAGTTAATCTATTAATCACTACGCATAACTATTACGAATCTGATCGCGAAATTAAATGAATCGATACTCGTACGCCAATTTCCAAATTCTCAAAACACAACTCAAGTAACTACGAGTTACTCGCATTAATTGATTAATTATCGAATCACTAATTGAATTATTCGATCTTAATTATTTAATCCCATCATTATATAATTAACTAATTATTAAATAAGAAATAAATAAATAAATAATTAGATAAATAAATAAATAAATAAATAAATAATTATAATTTCAAATTTTGTAAATTAATAAAATAATTTAAAAATTATTTATAAAATAATCAGATTTTTAATCTGATTTTTATTTGATTTTTCTGATTTACAAAACTATTTTTCTAATTTATAAAAAAAAAATTAATTAAAAATTACAAAAACAGATTTTAGGGAATTGAGTTGGGGTTTGATGGATTGAAACCGGGTCAAAATTTACAGAAAACGGGTCTTCAAGAATCTGAGCGGGTCGGGTTTGCAGGTGACCCGAAACCGGGGAAGATGACCGGAATCAGCTGCCGTCTGGTGAACTTTTCTGGCAACGTCGCCGACGTACTATTTTGAAGCCATATCATTCGTTTTGGCTTGAATCGATTTGTAACATTCCTAGGAACTCGTCCAAATCATCAACAACATCAACCCACCACTCCTCCGATTCCTCCGGCCAAAACGAACCCAGAAACCGGCCACAACCGCCGGGTTCCGGCGAGAATCTCAACCCCCCTCAAAATGCAATCAAAATGATCGGTTTATATCTCAAAATGACGTTCTATCCAGAATCGTTTTCAATAGTTAAAATCAATCAATAATACACAGAAATTCAAGAAAAACGAAATCAAAAACAATAAAAACCAAGAACTCGTTTTTAGTCTTCCAGGGGTTATACAATCAAAATAAATACAACAAATCATTCCTAAACTCGAGATAAAGCTATCTGAATCAACCAAACAATCAAACGATTCCTAAATCAAGAACCCCTAATTTCGAGTATAAACCCTAAATTATGAATTGAAAATCAAAGCAACCAAACAAAAAATTGATGATATAAACAGATAGTAGAGATCACAAGCTTCAATTTCACTACTTACATGAAAGATTTGAGCAACAGAATCACGTTCAAATCGAAGGTTTAATTCCTGGCATGTTCTTCACCAACACTAATATTCTTGAATATTCTGATTTTTTAATAATTAACTAATTAATAATAATCCAGCTATTTATACTAGCTAAAATAATACCCCTAAATAAAATTGAGGGTCTAATTACACATCTAATAAAATTATTTGGCCCCAATTTTTATAATTTTTGGGTATTAACTATGAATTTTTAAATATCCAATAAATACAAATATGTGCCAAAAATTCCCAAAAATTGTGAATAATACAAAAATGCAAAGAAAAATGATGTTTGATAATTTCATGATCCTATAAAAATAAAAATGTGATTTTTCTGGAGCTTTTGACACCCGAAGGGGCCCGTAAAAGTTGTTTTTTGGTGAAAGAGGTAAATTTGTAAAACGTCTACATGTTCAAAATATCGATGCGGTATAGGCCATACTTGGAAAAATAGGGCCAATGATTTTGTTTGAAATATGGGCCTTTAAAACACTGTTTAAGCTGTACGGATTTTGATATAAAACATATAACTTACAATAAAACACTCGATAAATACTCGAAACACATTCCGATCAAAACAGACAATATGTAGCACATAGCAATTAGGGTTTTATGACTCAACACACTTAATCACATAATAATACACATAAATTATCTTTATAAAGATATAATACAAGCGTAATTTCTCGGTCGTTACATAGTCTGATAAAGCTTACATTATAGAAGGAAAGAGTTCAGGTGATTCTGATAATGATGAAGACGAGGAGTTTGGAAACTATGCACTCATGACCTTGGAGTAAGGAGAGTCATCCTCATCAAAAATAGAGGTACCAACTCTTACAACTATTGATTTAAATGCTAGTCAATATAAGGAGACTGTTAAAAAGATGAGAGTAGAGATGTTTCACATACATACAAGCATGGTGGCAGTTACTGAGGAAGTGAGTAGGCTGTCAAAAGTAAATGAGAAGCTTGAAATTGAGAAACAAAATCTGGAACTGCTGCTTGTTAAGCTTGAAACTGTCAAGTAAGAAAATTAATATCTTAAGAACAAGCTAAAGTGTGCTGCTGAGATAGAAGCTGTGTTGAGGGAGAAGCTAGAGAACAATGAGGTGAAACTGAAATCATTCATAAATGCATCTCAGCTAGTTGGTCAGTACCATGAGAAAAACAAGCCATGTGCTAACGTACCTATTGGCTTGGATTATGATGCATATTTCTCTTTTAGATTTCATTTTCCTTTCCTGCATCTAACAACAATAGAAAAGTTGAAGGTGTCAAGGGAAAAATAATTGTAAGTGAAGATGTCCCATCTATGCTGAGAAGGGTTGGTGTTATGGATTAAAAACTAGGGTTTATTAATTGCTGTATTTATCACTAAGGTTCGGGAGCTCAAGGCCTTTAATGGCTGCTCTCGTGTTTCGTAGCTTAACTCTGCCTTTACGAGATGCCTACGTATCTCTGTGAGTTAGAGAATTAAGCCAAAAAACGTAATTCTAATTTGTGGGGTGAGGCCCTTTATATAGATGTTGGGAGTCCTTGAATTGGACTAGATCTAGGAGACTAGGTGGGCAAGTCTCAGAATTAGAATGGACTTTGGAGTCCTAGAAAGTAGGAAATTGATTCCTTATCCTATTAGGTCCCTTGGAGGCTGATCTACAAGGATTTATGCCCTCATTGGGACTCATCTTGACAGATGATTTATCCCTTACTAATTAATTATGAAATTAATTAATATTCAGGGTTTTGGGTTGGGCTTCATTATTGGACCGTATCTGGTCTAATTAATTTTAACACCAATTATATTTTTAGGCTATTTTTGGGCCCCTTTCAAGGGTCTTGGGCCTCTTCTAATGGGCTTAACAACCAGCCCAATTAATGCGATATTCATTACATAATCATGGTTTATTTATTTTATTCCCTATCATTTGCCCCCCAACTTCTGGGAAACCGTAAAAAGATTTCGCAGAAGTTAAGTTATTCCCTTACAGGGTATCGTTTTTGCGTAAAGTGTGGAGCGACCTACACATTTACAATGGTTTGCCTTGCTTACGGCTTTAGGGTTGTTTTTTAGAACTTCCCTATTATTTTCTTACCTTTTCCCTCTTTTTAGGAACTTTCTAGTATTTTCAGGAATTTTTTCCTAATTCTCAAGAATATTCTGATACACACAGATATTACTTCTTTAATATTTCAAGAATATTTTTATCAAAAATAATTTTTGAAATTATTTTCAAATTTTCCCTAATTTTCTGGGATTTTTCAGAATTTTTAATCCTTTTTCGACTAGGATTCTAGTCGAAAACTCAACTTGATCCTAGTCGAATTTTGGGCCAGCTCCTGGATCTTGGTCGAAGAATTTCGACTAGGATTCACGACCTGGATCCTAGTCGAGTTCGCGACCTGGATCCTGATCGAAATTTTGGCCATTTTTTGATTCCTGCTCGTGTAACTTCGACTAGGAATCACGACCAGGATTTCGACCTGGATCCTAGTCGAGTTGACGACCTGGGTTTTGGTCGAACTTCATGCCACCTTTTGACCCCTGCTCGTGAAACTTCGACTAGGATTCACGAACAAGATTTTGACCTGGATCCTAGTCGAGTTTACGACCTGGGTCTTGGTCAAAATTCATGACCTCTTTTTGTTCCTTTTTGAAAGATTTCGAGCTTGATCCATGACTAGGATTTTGACCTGAATCCTGGTCTTTTTTATGTGTGTTTTCCTGGCTACTATTTAAAAGAATTCGAACATGATTCATGACCTCAAACATGACCTCAATCCTTGTCCATTAGGCGGGTGTTTTTCTGGCTTCTGTTCAAAAAAATTCGAACAGGATTCACGAGCTCAAACTCGACCTAGATCTTGGTCTATTTGGATGAGTAGATTTTATTGGGCTTTTCCTAATCCCATTTGGACTTGGGCTTTGAATTAGGCCTGTCGTATTTCCAAATCCTATTGGGATTTGGGCTTTGAATTGGGCCTCTCATTTTCCAAATCCTGTTTGGATTTGGGCTTTGAATCGGGCCTCTTATATTTCCAAACCCTCTTTGGATTTGGGCCTTGACTTGGGCCTTCAATATTTCCAAATCCTTTTTTGGATTTTATAGTTTTAGAAATCCGTAAGAATTATCAAGGATATTCTGGAAAGTTCCAGAACTTAAGAATTTTCAATGATATTCTGGAAAATTCTAGAATTTGGGCTTTCTCTTTGGGCGTTCAGCTTAATGGACTTTTTTGTAATATCCCATATTTTAAAATATTATTATTATAATTATTTGGAATTATTTATGTGATTTTATGTGAGTTTTGGTGAATTATTTGATAAGTGGAATTGATGTTTGGGTGTTTAGATGTGATATTATTTGAGTATTTTAATTTTTATGTGCCCAAAATAAAATATAGATAATTATGATATTTTCTGGTAAGTTTTGGACTGTTATATGATTTTATAATGATTTATGAATTATTAATTATTTTCTAAATAATT
This sequence comes from Apium graveolens, assembly GCF_009905375.1. Classification (NCBI taxonomy): domain Eukaryota; kingdom Viridiplantae; phylum Streptophyta; class Magnoliopsida; order Apiales; family Apiaceae; genus Apium; species Apium graveolens. The sequence continues at coordinate 114,177,287 of NC_133656.1, forward strand.
ATAAAAATTATTTTATAAAGCCGGGAACCGTCAAACTTCAACTGTTTTTACGTTTTTACAACCCGAAACTCTTCCGAAAACTCCTTCCTAACCTAATCTGATAATTCTGAACACTTTTCGTGGTTTGACTTTTTCAATCCGGGTTACGGTTTGACCTGTACGAGTCCCGACGTGAAATTTTCGTTACGCTAATCATTTTATAGATCGATAAAAAATCCGAATTCTCGGAAGGTGAGATAATATTACTTTATTTTTGTATAAAGTATTTTGTAGGAAGCTCTGTTTTGATAATTATCCAAATCCGGTATTAGATTGTATCGTTATATAGTTACTTAGCGGCTAAGTAATCTATTTTCAGATCCGATATGTAAATATAATTATCGAAATATTAAATAAATAAAATATGTGATGGTTCAGTCAGTTATGTGTTGCTGTGATATCAATTGTTTGTGAATTATTGGACACAAAGGTTAATTTTATAATTAATTATTGAGATGTATGAATTTAATTCGTTTTAAAATAATTTTATTGAATAGTTATTCTCATAAAGGCTAAAATTGTTCCTAAAATTATTTTTGTTGTTTTATAATTTTATTTATTATTTTTAGGAGTTTATAAAATTTAGGAATCAATATTTTATTGATTATTTATCTCTAAAAGATTTTCTGATTGTATTTATTTGTAAATCCGTATTAAATCCAGGACAGTTTCAAAAATTTTGAAACTCGCATTTATTTAAGTTTGGAATATTCCGAAAATTTTAAAAAAATTGTTGGAGATTTTAGGAATTTATTTGACCTACGTGCTATTTCGTTTAGTTGTAAAATACGGATCCAGTATACGTCTTAATAATAATTTAAAAAATGTGAAAATTTTGTTTAGTTAATTGTTAACTATCGCGATAATTTTAGAGTTATTTTGGTAATTAGTTCGATATATTTTATTCACAGAAAGTATCGCTTAAGTTACGAATTCGGTGTCAGAATTTAGGGGTATCGCGATAAATTAGATAAGGATACTTTATCCTTATTTTCCCCTGTTCTTGTTTTACCCGGTTACTTTCTTTTTTTTTCTCATCTCTGTAGTCTCTCCCCACTCTGTCTCTCCCACCTTCGATCGATCCCTTCCCCTTCCTTATTCCTCCTTCTTTGCCCTCAGTTTTTCTTTCCCTTTCACTCTCGGATTTGCTGGTTTTCAGTAAGTACATGGCCGCCCTGTTCCTCTTCTATTTTTTTCCACCGTCGCCGCCTTCCCTCGTTTTTCTGGCGAGGGGATTGTTGTGGCGCGTGGTTTGTGTCTGTATATATATATATACATCGTTCTTGTGTGTATCGGTGTTTGTTGCCTTGTTCCTTACTGTGTTGCTCGGTTTCGGCCGCTTTTATCTTCGTTTCTCTCTCGATTCCGGTGGTTTCGTCACCGCTGCCGTGCGTGTTGCGCGTGTTGGTAGCGGGACGTTTCCCTGATTGCTGCATGTGATTGTATATGTGTATTTAGTTACGTTCCTTCGATTATCTTATTTAATTTCTGAAGGAATTAAATTACTTTACTTCGGTTCGTGAAATAAAATATTTTTGGTGCGAGAATTAAATAATTAATCGATGAAATTTACGTAGGATGCCAGGAATTTACGGGAACCCGCAAATTTTATCGCCGTCGGCGATGAGCTTCGGCGAGTCGACGGTGGACTGTGATGATTAATTCTGAGTCCTACGATTTAAATATACAAAATACGATTATTAATTGTAATTAATTGGCATTGATGAATTGCAAATTGGGGTTGTTAAATGAAGTTGGTGATTGAATTGTAGATTGCGATTGATTGATGTTGTTGTGATTGACGTCGGGATGTTCGACGGATAGGCCGATAAACAAAGGAGACGCTGTCCGATTTCGGGAAATTAATTTCGAAAATACGGGAACGTAACCTACGATTATCGGAGACGTCGCATGAGGTTATATAATTAAATTTTTTACGAAACCTAATTACGTGTTGGGATAAGATATTTTTATAAGTAAACCGTTCGTCCGTTTAATACGAAACGAACGCGTACAGACTCAGAAAAATATTCCGCTTTCAATAAAAATACTTTCGAGACCCAAATCCTTCTGTTTCTAAAGGTCGTTTATTTTACGAATGATTCTGAGTCGATTATTCATCGATAAATCATATTTTTGACCTGATTTAAGTTTTAAACGTATCGAGTCGACTCTTTTGACGAACCGAGTTATATGTGATATGAATTATGTGATACGTGAGTTATGGGTTATGTGTTTTGTGAATTACGTGCGTACGTGGGTTAAGAGTCTTGTGTTTGACTATTTTAATTATTGTGCGGGCTATCGTATGGGTAGACGATAGGGTATTGACGTGTAATTCGTCGAGTGATTATCGATTAGACGATTAAAATTCTATATTTTAATTATAGATGCGGATCTCTCGAGTTGATCAGGACAAGGTGTTGGATAAAGAATAAGATGGAATGGTATTAGGTAGCTGACTTATAGTAATCGCAGGAGCAGCATATCAGTAAAGTGTTGGAAGGGAAGACGGTGATGTTTTGAGACAGAATGTCAGAATTGATGCGTCTTTACGAGTGTGACTAACTGCTAAAAAAAACCCAAAGGCAAGTATCCCTATCATCACTTATTGTTCAAGTGATATTTATTTTGAAGCTTATTATGCAAGTATTGCTTTCCCTATTCTCAATTCAGAATAGATAAATATTTTACATATCGCTGAATTAAATAATTATGTTTATGCAAATACTCATCTGCTATTCTATGTTCAGAATAGTCAAGTGATTTTACTTATCTAATTATCAGATTTATAAATGTTTTGGATTTTAAGAAAAGTGATTTGGTTGCGAATATTCCTACCCAATAATTGGGGGAATAAAATTATTTCAGGTGTCAATTATTATGACCCCATTTAAAAAAAAGGTTTTAAGATTGGATCATAATTGCGTAAGTGACCGGGACGGACGGTCCAGCGGGGGGCTATTTCTAAGTGCCATATGGAATATTATGACACAATTTTTGCCACATGCAGGTATATTGCCTTTTGTTTGAGTACTCGTATTTTTGAGGTCACGTTTCTATGAATCATGACCTTGTGCTATCACACGGGCTGATCAGTATGTGATAGTACGTCCATCGGAGGATGATCCTAATCTAAATTATCATATCGTTTTGATAATCATAGAATAAATAATTTATTAACTGTTTCTATTTTGGAATAATGGTAAAATGCAGTTTTGATTCAGAATCTGATTTATGCTTATACTTACATTGTTGTTAAATATCAAAGGTGTTATTAGTATAGATGATTGATGTTGACTTCGACATGGGTGTTGTGAGCATCAAAGTTCGTATTAATATCTAATTTGATATGACAGCAAAGTAAGTATTAACTTGAAGAGTTCGGTTTTGAATGAGTTTATGATCCACTCTATAATCATTGTTTCATGTTATTGTTGTTTACGATACTTCCGTAAACACTATTTTACGAGTTTGATTCTCGTCAAGATTCAAAGTATTGCTGAAGCATTTCGCTCAAAAATATCAAAATGGTTTCGAATACAATCAAGGAATCAATTCTAGGATTCCTCAACTAAAATTTTATGATTCAGCAATTATGATTTTAAATGTTCTGCGCTGATGTAGATGTCGGTTTTATATCAAAACGACCCTATATATGCTATAATGATCTTGCTGAGCATTTCTTTCACTCATACTTGTCTGTTTTCAAATTTAACCTCCAGTGAGGATTAGCTTGCTGTTTAGCCGCGTAATTCGAGGAAACAAAGAAGAAGCTTTTGGAAGGTGGTTGGTCCAGGGTTTGCGGGCTAGTGTAAGTTTTATTGTGTAAAGTTGTTTATATTATATTATATTATAGTTGTGTATTTTATTTAGGCCTATTATACTTCATTTCGAAGTTATACTAGTGGGTTTAGTTTTAAGATTGAGAATTGTTGCAAAGAGTTTTACAAGAAAGTGAAAAATTTATTTATGGAATTTGGATATCTTGTTTCTAGAACTGTAACCTTAAAAGATCTTGGATTAGTTTGGGGTCATAAATGATAAATATCTTCCGCTGGCATTTGTTTATTGATTAAACAGGTTAATTTGGATTGAGGTTTCATTGTAACGACCAAATCCCTTGACCCCGAATTTGGGGGTGTTACAGGTTGGTATCAGAGCCGAGGTTATAGTAAACTAGAAACGAGAGTGTGTAGGAGTGTGTATAGCTATGTGAGAACGTTTGAGCTCATATCGAGTTCCTGTTGGACTATTGGATATAGTACCAACGAATAAGTTAAGATAGGCGCATTCATTTGAGATGGTTGTGCTGAGCTGGATGGAACTCCAAGAAGCTGCAAATTCTATTGTGGAATCTTCCGAGACTATGATTCGACGACGATGAAGATTATTGATATCCATGGAACATGAAGAAGTGTCTAGAATTAGATGGCAAGTCAACTGGAGAGTTCAAATTGGAGATAAATATTAAGACTTTGGCAATACCTTCTCTTTCTATAATTCCTTTTGACATCTCTCAAAAAGAAGTAATTGTTAGAGGATATATTCCCTAACACTCATTTTCAATCATAACTGTGTTTTAAATGTGCCAGAGGTTGTCATGAAGCCTATTTTTCAGGTTTTGATAGCTCTGTCAAGTTATGATAATCAATTCCACTTTTCTTATTTGGTGGATAGTTTCTTGGTTATGTGACACCACTTGCTCATTTGGTGCCAGAATTTTGTTCTCTGGATTTCATTTCCTTCAGAAATATCAGCTTTGAAATCTTTTCATTTTTATTCATTTGAGTTTGAATTTCTTTCATATTCTTTTATTCTGATTGAGATGAATAACCCTAACTGTAGGGGACACAAGGTATACCTGTCTGTGTGATAGGAGTTGGATGGGATGCCATCACTTGTGTGTGTTGCGAATACATGAAGGTTAACAACCTTTAGTAGTGTCTTAATTTGGGCACGTAATACCAAGTTCATTTGATCATATTGATCTCTCAGTTATTCTTTTATTTCAACAATACTTTTTCTCAAGTTTAGATTTTGATTCCGTTATAGTATCAAATTCTTTTCTTTTTGAAATTCCATGATTTTATCATCTCAAATATTCGAAGGTATGCCAATCAAGTTGAGATGAGTTACCCAGGTCAATGGAAAGTAGGAATTTTGGATAAAATTACCAAGAGCAACAGTGGACTGCGATGCGGTTATTATCTCAGTGGCGTATACCGAAGTCGGTTTATTTCTTTTCTTCTCTTTATCTTTTTCTCTATTCTTCTTTCTCGCAAACAGTAAAAAGTAATTCTATTGAAGAATTGGTCAAAAGATATGGATGGAACAATGTTGCAGAATGAAGCTCTCGTGGTAACTGTTTGGTATAAGGAATTGCAGTGTTATCGGAAATTTTGGGAAAAGTTGCATATGCAAGATTGGGAAGTTGGTTAGAAAACCCTTAGTGCTTTCTTCTGCTGATTCCGAGGACGGAATCCTTATAAGGGGGATAGATTGTAATATCCCATATTTTAAAATATTATTATTATAATTATTTGGAATTATTTATGTGATTTTATGTGAGTTTTGGTGAATTATTTGATAAGTGGAATTGATGTTTGGGTGTTTAGATGTGATATTATTTGAGTATTTTAATTTTTATGTACCCAGAATAAAATATAGATAATTATGATATTTTCTGGTAATTTTTGGACTGTTATATGATTTTATAATGATTTATGAATTATTAATTATTTTCAGAATAATTACAAAAATTATTTTATAAAGCCGGGAACCGTCAAACTTCAACTGTTTTTACGTTTTTACAACCCGAAACTCTTCCGAAAACTCCTTCCTAACCTAATCTGATAATTCTGAACACTTTTCGTGTTTTGACTTTTTCAATCCGGGTTACGGTTTGACCTGTACGAGTCCCGACGTGAAATTTTCGTTACGCTAATCATTTTATAGATCGATAAAAAATCCGAATTCTCGGAAGGTGAGATAATATTACTTTATTTTTGTATAAAGTATTTTGTAGGAAGCTCTGTTTTGATAATTATCCAAATCCGGTGTTAGATTGTATCGTTATATAGTTACTTAGCGGCTAAGTAATCTATTTTCGGATCCGATATGTAAATATAATTATCGAAATATTAAATAAATAAAATATGTGATGGTTCAGTCAGTTATGTGTTGCTGTGATAACAATTGTTTGTGAATTATTGGACACAAAGGTTAATTTTATAATTAATTATTGAGATGTATGAATTTAATTCATTTTAAAATGATTTTATTGAATAGCTATTCTCATAAAGGCTAAAATTGTTCCTAAAATTATTTTTGTTGTTTTATAATTTTATTTATTATTTTTAGGAGTTTATAAAATTTAGCAATCAATATTTTATTGATTATTTATCTCTAAAAGATTTTCTGATTGTATTTATTTGTAAATCCGTATTAAATCCAGGACAATTTCAAAAATTTTGAAACTCGCATTTATTTAAATTTGGAATATTCCGAAAATTTTAAAAAAATTGTTGGAGATTTTAGGAATTTATTTGACCTACGTGCTATTTCGTTTAGTTGTAAAATACGGATCCAGTATACGTCTTAATAATAATTTAAAAATTGTGAAAATTTTGTTTAGTTAATTGTTAACTATCGCGATAATTTTAGAGTTATGTTGGTAATTAGTTCGATATGTTTTATTCACAGAAAGTATCGCTTAAGTTACGAATTCGGTGTCAGAATTTAGGGGTATCGCGATAAATTAGATAAGGATACTTTATCCTTATTTTCCCCTGTTCTTGTTTTACCCGGTTACTTTTTTTTTCTCATCTCTGTAGTCTCTCCCCACTCTGTCTCTCCCACCTTCGATCGATCCCTTCCCCTTCCTTATTCCTCCTTCTTTGCCCTCGGTTTTTCTTTCCCTTTCACTCTCGGATTTGCTGGTTTTCAGTAAGTACATGGCCGTCCTGTTCCTCTTCTATTTTTTTCCACCGTCGCCGCCTTCCCTCGTTTTTCCGGCGAGGGGATTGTTGTGGCGCGTGGTTTGTGTCCGTATATATACATCGTTCTTGTGTGTATCGGTGTTTGTTGCCTTGTTCCTTACTGTGTTGCTCGGTTTCGGCCGCTTTTATCTCCGTTTCTCTCTCGATTCCGGTGGTTTCGTCACCGCTGCCGCGCGTGTTGCGCGTGTTGGTAGCGAGACGTTTCCCTGATTGCTGCCTGTGATTGTATATGTGTATTTAGTTACGTTCCTTCGATTATCTTATTTAATTTCTGAAGGAATTAAATTACTTGACTTCGGTTCATGAAATAAAATATTTTTGGTGCGGGAATTAAATAATTAATCGATGAAATTTACGTAGGATGCCAGGAATTTACGGGAACCCGCAAATTTTATCGCCGTCGGATTTTCTTCGGCGAGTCGACGGTGGACTGTGATGATTAATTCTGAGTCCTACGATTTAAAAATACAAAATACGATTATTAATTGTAATTAATTGGAATTGATGAATTGCAAATTGGCGTTGTTAATTGAAGTTGGTGATTGAATTGTAGATTGCGATTGATTGATGTTGTTGTGATTGACGTCGGGATGTTCGACGGATAGGCCGATAAACAAAGGAGACGCTGTCCGATTTTCGAGAAATTAATTTCGAAAATACGGGAACGTAACCTACGATTATTGGAGACGTCGCATGAGGTTATATAATTAAATTTTTTACGAAACCTAATTACGTGTTGGGATAAGATATTTTTAGAAGTAAACCGTTCGTCCGTTTAATACGAAACGAACGCGTACAGACTCAGAAAAATATTCCGCTTTCAATAAAAAAACTTTTGAGACCCAAATCCTTCTGTTTCTAAAGGTCGTTTATTTTACGAATGATTCTGAGTCGATTATTCATCGATAAATCATATTTTTGACCTGATTTCAGTTTTAAACGTATCGAGTCGACTCTTTTGACGAACCGAGTCATATATGATATGAATTATGTGATACGAGAGTTATGGGTTATGTGTTTTGTGAATTACGTGCCTACGTGGGTTAAGAGTCTTGTGTTTGACTGTTTTAATTATTGTGCGGGCTATCGTATGGGTAGACGATAGGGTATTGACGTGTAATTCGTCGAGTGATTATCGATTAGACGATTAAAATTCTATATTTTAATTATAGATGCGGATCTCTCGAGTTGATCAGGACAAGGTGTTGGATAAAGAATAAGATGGAATGGTATTAGGTAGCTGACTTATAGTAATCGCAGGAGCAACATATCAGTAAAGTGTTGGAAGGGAAGACGGTGATGTTTTGAGACAGAATGTCAGAATTGATGCGTCTTTGCGAGTGTGACTAACTGCTAAAAAAAACCCAAAGGCAAGTATCCCTATCATCACTTATTGTTCAAGTGATATTTATTTTGAAGCTTATTATGCAAGTATTGCTTTCCCTATTCTCAATTCAGAATAGATAAATATTTTACATATCGCTGAATTAAATAATTATGTTTATGCAAATACTCATCTACTATTCTATGTTCAGAATAGTCAAGTGATTTTACTTATGCAATTATCAGATTTATAAATATTTTGGATTTTGAGAAAAGTGATTTGGTTGCGAATATTCCTACCCAAGAATTGGGGGAATAAAATTATTTCAGGTGTCAATTATTATGACCCCATTTCAAAAAAAAAGGTTTTAAGATTGGATCATAATTGCGTAAGTGACCGGGACTGACGGTCCAGCGGAGGGCTATTTCTAAGTGCCATATGGAATATTATGACACAATTTTTGCCACAGGCAGGTATATTGCCTTTTGTTTGAGTACTCGTATTTTTGAGGTCACGATTCTATGAATCATGACCTTGTGCTATCACACGGGCTGATCAGTATGTGATAGTACATCCGTCGGAGGATGATCCTAATCTAAATTATCATATCGTTTTGATAATCATAGAATAAATAATTTATTAACTGTTTCTGTTTTGGAATAATGGTAAAATGCAGTTTTGATTCAGATTCTGATTTATACTTATACTTACGTTATTGTTAAATATCAAAGGTGGTATTAGTATAGATTATTGATGTTGACTTCAGTATGGGTGTTGTGAGCATCAAAGTTCGTATTAATATCTAATTTGATATGACAGCAAAGTAAGTATTAACTTGAAGAGTTCGGTTTTGAATGAGTTTATGATCCACTCTATAATCATTGTTTCATGTTATTGTTGTTTATGATATTTCCGTAAACACTGTTTTACGAGTTTGATTCTCGTCAAGATTCAAAGTATTGATGAAGCATTTCGCTCAAAAATATCAAAATAGTTTCGAATACAATCAAGGAATCAATTCTTGGATTCCTCAACTAAAATTTTATGATTCAACAATTATGATTTTAAATGTTTTGCGCTGATGCAGATGTCAGTTTTATATCAAAATGACCCTATATATGCTATAATGATCTTGCTGAGCATTTCTTTCGCTCATACTTGTCTGTTTTCAAATTTAACCTCCAGTGAGGATTAGCTTGCTGTTTAGCCGCGTAATTCGAGGAAGCAAAGAAGAAGCTTTTGGAAGGTGGTTGGTCCAGGGTTTGCGGGCTAGTGTAAGTTTTATTGTGTAAAGTTGTTTATATTAAATTATATCAAGTTGTGTATTTTATTTAGGCCTAGTATACTTCATTTCGAAGTTATACTATTGGGTTTAGTTTTGAGATTGAGAATTGTTGCAAAGAGTTTTACAAGAAAGTGAAAAATTTATTTGTGGAATTCGGATATCTTGTTTCTAGAACTGTAACCTTAAAAGATCTTGGATTAGTTTGGGGTCATAAATGATAAATATCTTCCGCTGCCATTTGTTTATTGATTAAACAGGTTAATTTGGATTGAGGTTTCATAGTGACGACCAAATCCCTTGACCCTGGATTTGGGGCCGTTACATTTTTCGCCCTTGCATCTTTTCTTTTCCTGCCTATATAAAGGAGTGAGTAGAGTCAATCACTTCTCACTTCTTATTTCCAAATTATTTCTCTCTTCTTCTCTCAAAAGTCTTGGAGGTCAAAGTATAACTGTAGGTCAGAGTTTTCGAGCCTTGAAGTTTCAGCCTTTAGCAAACCAGTCTTCGGCATTATTTCAGGTAAATACCCTCTTTCTCATTTTTTCTTTTCAGGCACGCCTTTGCATAAAGTTTGTTCTTAAAATTGTTTCCTTTTCCGCCCTTTTTCAGATGGCAGATAAGAAAATGACTCGTTTGGCCAAGATGAATGTAATATCCGGGATATATCGTGTAATTATTTTGCTATTAAATAATTATTATCTGTGTTCGGTATCTATTCTGTGAATTAATTTTTTTTTATCGTAGGTAACCCGCAGCCGCTACCCTTCGGGTGCACACTGGGTAAACCCTACGGGCTCACGCAATAGCCTGCAAACCACATGAACCAAGGTAAACCGCATTAAGCGACAGGCTCTGGCTCAGGAGGCATAATCATAAATTCGTCTCCCGTGGGATTCGAACCTGTGACCAAGAGAATATTTATCCCCTCTTTAACCAACTGAACCAACCCTTGCGGGCATTCTGTGAATTAATTGTTAAGTGTTATCTGTGTTTGGATATTTAAAAATAATATTAATTGAGTATTTCAATTTTTATATGTCTAAAATAAAATATAGATAATTGTCATATCTTCATAATCATTTTTATGTTGATTTATGAATTTATAAGAATCATATAAAATTTATAAAATCTTTTTCCGAGTATTTAAAATCTATTTTATAAAAACGGGAACCAACCGACGTTATCCGTTGTTACGTTTTTGGAACCCGAAACTCTTCCGAGAACTCCTTCCTAACCTAATTATAATATTCTGAGCATATTCCATGTTTCGACTTTTTCGATCCAGCGTACGGTTTGTTCTGCGCGGGTCCCGACGCAAGATTTTCGATACAATATTCATTTCGGTAAATCAATAAAACTCGTATTTTCGATAAACGAGAGCTTTTTATTAAACTATCCCAATTATCACCTCGCAGTACGTGTAACCAGGCGCTGAGACCAAGACCGCAGTACAAATTGTACTGGTTTGGATAAATATCCCGAAAACCGATACCGTTTGTATCAGTTTTTATAAATAAACGTACCGTTTTATATCCGGAATGATCCAACGGGATACTAATTTTCCGTAATTATAAATAGCCTTTTCCCGTATTTTATTTCGTATCAAAATTATTTGCAGATAGTAATTATAAAATTTTCCAGAGAAAAACCCTAATTACATAAACTGTTCTAAGAATCAAACCGCAAAACGAAGGCGTTACCGATCTCTGTTTTCAAAGCTTGAGTACTCAATCCAAAGGTTTTGAAGTGTTCTACCAGATTCTGAGCTTCGTTTTACTGCAGAAATCAAGGGTATTTTTCTATATTTTTATTTATTTTCGAATTAATTTTATTAAAAATATAAATTTTTGTTCGGATGATTGTTTGTATGATTTGATGATTGCATGTTGTAGAGCTTGTTTTCCTGATGATTTTGATATATTACACGTCTGATTTGGAGTTCAATAACATGTTCAAATTTCAGTTTGATTTTCGAATTTTAAAATTAAGGTTTATAACCCGTATGAATGTTCTTAATTGAAATTTGGGGGTTTCTTATTTTGGAATAGATTGATGTTGTGGTATAGTGGGTTGTGTTCTCTGTGAAATTTGCAATCCAGACGTAGAAGTTTCATGAATCAACGAGGTCTGTAGAGAAGGGAGTTGTGATTTTAAAGTTACGTCGAGTTCGCCGGTTTCCGGCGAACTTCCCGGCCATATTCTGGCCAACTCAGGGATTGTTAGGATGAATTGATTGCATGGTTATGTTCCTGGTGTTGTGTAGATGTGATCTGGAGGTGGTGGTGGCCTGAGCATCCCTGGATCGTGTTCTCCGGCGAGACAGGGTGTTTTCCGGCGACCCCTTGGAAAATTACAGTTTGGTACCTGAACTTTTGGGGACGATGCAGTTTGGTCCCTGAAGTTTTCAGAGTTTGCAAATTTAGGTTTCCTGTTTACAAATTATTTAAAAATCATATTTCCTATCTATTTTTATTATAAAAATTCATTTTTAATTTCTGAAAATTCCAAAAATTGTTATTTTAATTCCGAAAATTATTTTTAATTCAAAAATCAATCTGAATTAATTAGTTAATTAATTTCAGTTAATTTTTAATTGATTAATTGGTCAATTAATTCGAAAATTAATTGATTAATTGATTTAATTAATTATTAATTGATTTTAATTAATTATTTAATTAGATTTAATTATTTAAAAATGATTTAAAAATTTCGAAAAATAGTTTCGAGCTTTAAAATATTATTATAAATTATTTCCAAGGCTCGATAATTATTATAAAATTGTTTCGGAGCCAGAATTGGCCAACCGAACTCTGTTTATTACCCCGAAATTGATCCAACGACCCGTTTTAATTCCGAAAAGTATTTTAAAAATCATTTTAAATACCTGAAAGCCTGTTTATGACCCGAGACTTATTCATAAATGATATCATTGATTATGTGACGTGTTATGTGTTATATGTGACTTGTTGGTTGACTGTCCGTCTATATATTCGAAGTTTACTGGTTTATTGCATAACTTTCAATCCGATAATCGGATTTGGGTGAAACGAAGGGTAGATAGAAGTATGTGTTGAATAGAATCCTATGAGTTAAATATTGATAGATTCTTATGATATGTGAGCAGAAGAAGCAAGACGTAGGAAAGGGAAACATGTAATTGAGGAGTAAGACGATTGTGATATGAAGCGAGTGCAGTGTAGTAAGCTAATACCAGGCAAGTGTTATGAAATTTCTTGAAATATTGTCGTGATTGATATTCCTGTTTTATATTGCAAGTGCTTTGAAACACTGAACCCTAACCATGAATCCAGCTATTGATCTTGAGCCGTAAACCTGATTATTTCTAGATCATTGATTGTTGTATACCCAGATATGAACCACAGATATACGATACTACTCCACAAATACATACAAACTAAATACCATACACTGAATTGAGTTACCTTGTTAGGTCTCAATATGTTTGTAGAAGGGGGGTTGAATACAAACAATACCGTTTAATCGAATAAAATGGGGAATAAAAAAGGTGAAACAAAATTCAAGTTAAATAAAATTATTATTAAACTTGAAAGGTGTTACAACAATGGTATCGTTTACAAGGGATTAATCTCAAATCAATTATTACAAATCTAGAATAAATTCGACATGAAATTTTTCTATTTTTGCAATAAAAAGATCAAATTCTAAAAGCGATTTGAGATTAAGTTCTAGGGATTTCGATCCGCTAGATAGTTACACAAGAACAAGAAAAGTATTTCTAGTGGATTGGATTGAACAATAAATACTAGAAATAAATGATCTGTGAATTTACAATAATTTCTCTGCAGATTTCTTTTGTTCTGTGTTCTGCTGTTGAATATTCAATGCTGTGTTCTGTATGATTAAAATGAATGTTCAGCTTCTGCTTCTTTTATCAACCAACCGAATGAAAATGAACTGGCATGACAATCTCTTTGGCTCAGCAAGACTTTCGGTAGGACTATCTTTTAGAACTAGCAAGACAATCAGAATGAACTAGCAAGACTTTCGGTAGGACAATCAGATTGTTTTTGCTGAAAATAAATAGATTTAAATCCTATAATAATTCTGGTAAGACAATCCTTTTGAATTAGCATGACTTTCGGTATGACTATTGATTGTCATACCGATTGTCATACTAATACAATCAGTTGTCTTGTTGAATTAAAACAGATTTTTAAACCAATTTAAATTCTGAAAATTCTTAATATTAATTCAGAATTATTTAATCAATTAATTCAATTAATCAAATAAATTAATCTTTGTAGATATAATTTATTTTCTTAATTAAATTATATGACTTAATTAATTAATAGAGAATTAATACTAATCTTGAGCAACATCCATTCTTCTGTATATCTTCTGAAAATCACTGAAATATATGAATCAATTCCACCACTTCAATGTTGACATTCGATGTACTGTCTGGTTCATGAGTGACTAACTTTCGTGACGTTTCTTCATGCATTGACCTTGATACTCTTGATTTTCTTCAGACTAAATCCTTGTAAATAATTGATACCCTGACGAGATCTCTGTCACTTGATTAAATCCACAATCTTGATTTATATCACTGAGGCTTGATCAATTTCTTGAGCTTCTTCCAGTGAATTAAGTCATCAAGTCTGTAGATGAACAATGTTACTTAATCCTTTGACATATGTTACTCTGTGAGATCTCTCTGGCGATAGATCCACTATTTACTTATTACATTCTTATTTGAGTTGAGTTAAATCCTCGAATAAACAAATAGGCTATAACATATGCCTTTCAATCTCCCCCTATTTGCTTGTTAGACAATAAAAACAAATACCTAGAGGATAACTCAACTAACAAATAAGAAAAAGATATAAACAGTAATGCAAAGTAAATAGCAGAAAAGTTCTGGATTATATTTAACAATTTCCAGATTCTAAACAAAATTTACAAGTGAATACAAGATAGATGTTCCTCTAGCCTGAACATGTAACTACATTAGTCTATCTTGATTCATAAAGCTCTAATCATATTACATTGTGTTTTGAGCTAATTGAATTCAGTTGTTCTCTCTTCTGACTTCACCTTCTTCTAAATCTTGAAGCAACTCCTTGTCAAAGACACGATCCTTTTCTGAAGTGAAGCTGTTTGGCCTGACTGGTTGAACTCCAACCGTCTTTAGCTTATTCTTGAGTTGATTGTACCTTTTAATATTCATTTCACAATAAGCTTAAATCAGATCAGCTGCTTGAGTTTTCAACATGGATGAATATCCAGCAATTCTTAAGTGATGTTCCATCCAGACCAGATGCTTAGCTGAGTAGTCTTTAAGAGATTGTGAATCGAGCTGGCAGATTTGAAGACAGTCAGACTTAAAGAATCTTACCTGATGAGGATTGTTGACCACTTGAGGACTAGCCCTGCTGGCAAACTCTTTGAGCCTTTCTCGAAGAACTTCATTCAATTCTGAGCTTCTTTTTACTTTGTTGAGAAGAACCCAAATCTCTGACAAAGAACGATTCTCAAACAGATGAAGTGACACCTTGAAAGATCCTTCGCTCTGACAATATACAAATATGCTCATCTCATTCAGGGATCTGTCAAAGGCAGCTGTGATCCTTGAGACTTCAGTCTTTATAGTATTCATGTACATGTCATTGTTTGGATTAGAGATCTCCAGCTTGTCCAGAAGATGTAGAAACTACCTATCATTGTTTGTGCTCAGCTGAGGCATATCAAGTACTCTCCTAGCTTCATCCCATTTTTCACCCATCTTCAGTCTGACATCTCTTCTCCTTTCTTGAGCCTTAATGTCATGAAGACGTTGCTTTTGAAGAGTTTCTGTTCTTTGTATGTCTTTCCTCATGTCAATGATCTGGGAGACCTTTTTGAGTTCATCTTCTTTTCTTTTCATCTCTGACTGCTGCTGCTGAAACTCTTTCTCAAACAGAGGATCCACTGGAGCTTCCTCCTCCCATTCTCCAAAATCACTTTCCTCCTCAGCTTCAAAGAAACCATCTTTATCTTCCAAGACTGGTTCAGTGGGAACGTCACAAATATCAAAGTCATCCTGTTCTTCACTATAGTAGATATCATCAGGCTTCCCTGTGCCTCCAGCAGACGACTCTTTTTCTTTTCCCTTATCACTTCTCCCTTTCTTCTCCCCCTTAGTTGAGGAATCCTCTAGAGACTTTCCCTTAGATCCTCCATGACCTCCATCACCTCCCGAGCCTGAGCCTCCACCAGACGGCCCTTCAAAGAAAGTCCTTTGTTCTTCATTGGGACAGTGAGAATTTTTGATCATGTAGTACAGGTGCTTCATCCCTTCATTCAGATGTTCCATACCCGTCTCTATCTTCAGAAATCTGGAGGAATCTAGTGAATGATTCATTTCAACCAAATCTTTAAGAGAAGTCATTCTTGTATGTAGAGAGCAGAAGTTTGAAATGTCGTTAGCTGATAATGTTGGAGATTCCTGGATTGAGTTAAGCTTTGGTACAACAGATGTCTTCAAATCTGATATTTCAGTCCTGATAAGAGCCAGCTGATTATTGACAGAGGTGGAAGAAGAAGACCGTTCAACCACTTGTGCTTTGAATGATTTAGCTTCAGCCTGACTTTTTGCAAGTTGTTCCTTGAGATCAGCAATTTGAGCTAACAGATTTTCAGTGTTTGTGTTTGTGTGTGCGCTCATCTGAATATCTCTCCTGTTTAATTCACTCAACTCACGTGCATGTGTATCTCTCAATATAATTGCTCGTGAGGAGTCTTCCTGAGGCTGATCTTCTGTACCTACATTTAAAATCACCCTAGCCTCTTCAAGAGAGGTCAGTGGTGGTGCAATGGGAATTCGCGAGTCCCGATCCTCAGTCAAACCTATCATTTCATGTGAAATAGATGTCTGAATTGCTTCAGGGATAGATTGACCGAGTTGCCCTCCACTTTCTCCAGATAAATCTGCGAGTGGAGAATCCCGTGAAGGAGCCAGAGGTGTTGGATCTGGGAGGGGAGAAAATGACTCTATTAAAGGTGGCTGAGAGTCAGATTTTCCCTCAGAAGTATTTGACTGCTCTTCTGCCGTAACTATGGCAGGCACTGTAACCGACTCTATGTGCACTCCTCGCTCCGTGTCCTGAGTGGTCTGTATGCTTCCATTGTGAGTAATGGAATTGTGCTTGACTCAGTACAGGATGTCATGGCCCTATGGCGAATTTCAATAGATTCATCCTGTTGAGAGGATGTTTCTAGTAACTGTTCAGTGGCCATTTCAAAGTCCATGTCCTGTTGGAAGGACAAGGATGGGCTTTCAGATGCCTCAGTAAATGTTCTTCTTTTCTTCGGAGGAGGCAGAGCTGAGGGTTCATTCACATCCACCAACAAACTACTTCCTATTAACCTTCTAGGCAACATTTTAGACAGTGGGGGAGAGGTTGAGATAGGTTGTGACTCTGTGTTTGGCTCTATGACCTGGGATTGAAGCTGTGGTTCTACAACTTCATGGTCAGTCCTATCAACCACTGGGGGTCTTTCAACAGAAGTAGGAATAGGTTGAGTTTGAGGAACTATTACCTGTAGAGGAAGAGCATCTGATGCTTGAGCCTGGGTGGTTTGAACCACTGGAGGTTGAGCTTGCTGTTCATGACCGGGAAGATTGAAGATTGGTAAGGGAATATAAGTGGCCATAAAAGCAGATACAAGTACTGGAACTTGCATGAATTTGAAAGTTGTGTCTTGGCGGGTGTAAATCTTTTTGCTTATAGGAGGGGGTTCGGTTACTGCGGAGTTAGCAAAAAGGGCTTTATGCTCAGGTGAGAGAATATGTTCTGCTATGAGCATGAGAAAACGAGCATAGTAACACGAGACCCTACGATTTGTAGAATGATGACGTAAAGCAGTAGTGAGACGTCTCAAAAGAATGGGTAAAAGTAGTTTGCCAAAATTGATCCTTTGATTGAAAACAACCGCAAGACCAATATACTGCAGAGTCAAAGTGATGTTGTGAAAATTGGATTTAGTGCAGTTGGCAAACACTTTAGAAAGTGTATCGAAGAAAATGTCCCATTCAGACACCAAATTGGATTTTGATAACTTGGTTAAATTAATTACCCCCTGATAGTGAATAGCATGGAAAAAGTTTGAAATATCATTTTCAGAGGGCAAATTACAGAAATTGTCCATAGGAAAATTTAAAGCTCGATTGACGACTGTTTCATCAACCACATATTGTGTGTTTGCCACGGTGAATGAAAAAGATTTAAAATCATCGGCCACAGTAGAGGTTGTGCAAATCAGTCTTAGCAGATCAACATTTAAAATCACATTTGATTTAATAGCAGAGCTAACAATCGAATGGTCATTTAAAAATCTAATCCACGGCTTAAATTTTTCTACATCACATTTATCTGGATAAAAATAACCAACAAGATTATGCGAAACGATTTGGAAATTGAGAGCCATTTTTAAAAAAATTATAAGACACACACTTTCAGAATTTTAAGAGTAATATTAAGAAAATTCAAATTAATTAAATTAATTTAACAATTCGAATTAAATCAATTATATTCGAAAAATTTAGAAAGATTTGTATCTCGTTAAAGTTATTTAAAACAAAATTAAAATAAAAAACCAAAAATCAAACAAACACAAACTGATTTTTTAACAAAAATTCGACAGCACTTCTGTATGTATATACTTGTATGTATATATCACAGGAGTGATGATTTTTGTATGCTGAGTAAAAACTCGAGCAAGGAAGACAAGGAAGCAGTTTTGAGTTTGATCGAATAGAAAGAGAGAGAGAAATAAGAGAGAAAAATTGAAAGACTGTTGGAATTTTTAACAAAAACTGAACTGAATGATTTTAATAAGACAAAGAAACACTAAATAGACAACTGGTATGACAATTCGGGATAGTCTTACCGATTGTCATACCGATAGTCATACAAGGCAATTTTGAAGAAAAAAAACAAAAAACAAAACAAATAATAATATATAACTGGTATGACAATCTGATAGTCATACCGCTTGTCATACCAGTACAAAATAAAACATAATATATCTGATATTAATTTTATTACTGGCATGACAATCAATAGTCATACCGATTGTCTTGCCAGTTATAAAATTAAACTGATTTAAAAATAAACAAGTATTAGTACTGGAATGACTTTCAGCAGGACAATTTCAATTGTCTTGCCGATTGTCATTCTAGTATAAAATAAATTAAGTATTTTAAATATACTGAATAATTAACATAAAAACTGTTAAAAACACATAAAAAACAGAATATATAAAATATTACAATTACAGAAAACTGAAATGAATATGGCAGAAAATATTTACATAATTAAAATAATTAAAATATTTCAGAGATAATAATATTTTCAGTCCAAAGATAGATTTCTTTTGAATTTTAACAAATTAAATTCATAGAAATTTTTTTTTAGAGAAAATAAAATATTCTGAGACATTAAAATTAACAAGTTGAGTAAATAAAGAAGATAAGATAATAAAAATTACATAGAAATAAGCAAAAAATTTTGGAAAATGATAAAATAAATTTGCAAATGAATTTTTCATTTATGAAAAATTCATTTGTAAATTCACTCAAGAACAGATTTCAGATATTCACAAGTTTAATCACTAAAGCTATTCAACATACCCAATTTACCAACTAATTTGGTAAATGTGGATTTATCAAGAGGTTTAGTGAAAATATCTGTTATTTGTTCTTCTGTTGGAACAAAAAATAGTTCAACAGTACCATTCATGACGTGCTCTCTAATAAAATGATACCTGATGTCAATGTGCTTGGTCCTTGTATGCTGCACAGGGTTGTTGGTAATGGCTATTGCACTTGTATTGTCACAAAGAATAGGTATTTTGTTCAATACAGAGCCATAGTCCCGTAGCTGATTCCTAATCCACAAGATCTGAGCACAGCGGCTTCCAGCAGCAATATATTCAGCCTCAGCCGTTGAATTTGAAACTGTTTGTTGTTTCTTGCTGTACCATGAGACTAGTCTGCTACCTAGGAATTGACAACTCCCTGAGGTGCTTTTCCTATCAACAACACTTCCTGCGTAATCTGAATCTGTATATCCAACAAGGTTAAAACCAGATTCTTTAGGGTACCAAATACCTAGATTTGGTGTTCCCTTAAGATATCTTAAGATTCGTTTAACAGCAACGAGATGAATATCTCTAGGATCCGCTTGGAACCTTGCACATAAGCATGTAGCATACATAATATCTGGTCTACTTGCAATAAGATAGAGTAACGAGCCAATCATACCTCTGTAGCTTGTGACATCTACCTTAATGGAGTTTTCACACGGTCCAAGCTTGACAGCTGTAGTTGACGGAGTCCTTGCTGATGCAGAATCCTCTAGATTGTACTTTTTGAGGAGTTCTTTGAGATACTTGGATTGACAAATAAAAGTTCCATCTAACCTTTGATTTACTTGTAATCCAAGAAAGAACTTCAGCTCTCCCATCATGCTCATTTCAAATTTGCTGTGCATTAACTTAGCAAATCTCTTACAGAGATTATCATTAGTAGACCCAAATATTATATCATCCACATAGACTTGGACTAATATAGTATCATTCTTATGCTTTTTAGAAAATAGAGTTTTGTCTATGACACCTCTAATAAAGCTATTTTCAATAAGAAATTCAGAGAGAGTGTCATACCATTTTCTCGGAGACTGTTCGAGTCCATAGATAGCCTTGAAAAGAAAGAAGACAAAATCCAAATGATCTGGATCTTCAAAACCAGGAGGTTGCTCTACATATACCTCTTCATCTAGCTTTCCATTCAGAAAGGCGCTCTTGACATCCATTTGATAAACTTTAAAGTTAGAGAATGTTGCAAATGCCAAAAATATCCTGATGGCCTCTAGTCTAGCCACTGGAGCATAGGTTTCATCATAATCAATGCCTTCAGCTTGAAAATACCCTTTAGCTACCAGTCTTGCTTTGTTTCTTGTAACCACACCATCTTCATCTAGTTTATTCCTGAATACCCACCTAGTACCAACAGCTTTCTTATGTGTAGGTCTAGGTACCAGTTTCCAGACTTGTTGATGTTCAAACTGATTGAGTTCATCTTGCATAGAAATCACCCAATCTGGATTAGTCAGTGCTTCCTCAATCTTCTTAGGTTCCATCTCAGAAAGAAATCCTGAGAACAGACACTCATTTTGAGTAGCACGTCTAGTTCTGACTCCAACATCTGGATCACCAATAATCAACTCAAAAGGATGAGCTTTATTCCAGACAGTCTGTCTGGGAAGATTTGATCTTGATGATTCACCTTGAAATTCATTGGGATGTTGTGTCCTACTAATTGATCCTTCAGCATCTCCCCCTGAGTTGTTGCCATGTTGACTTGAAGATTCTCCATCAGTAGCAGTGGTATCTCCATTGTTGCCAAAGTTTCCATCACCATTACCTTGAGTATCATCATGATTAACAGGTTCTTCACCAGCAACAACCTCAGGTTCTTGACCATGTTCTGATTCTGAATCTGACATATCATCAAACTTCAGTTTCTCAGAAGGATCTTCAGTTTGGATACTAGGGAGTTTAGTGTCATCAAATGTAACATTGACACTTTCAGTTACTTTGTGTTGATCAATGATATACACTCTGTATGATCTTTTTCCATATCCAACAAAAATACCCTCATATGCCTTTGCCTCGAATTTACCACGACGATCATCTCCATCCTTGAGCACGAAGCATCTGGCACCAAATACATGAAAGTATTTGATAGAAGGTTTTTGTTCATTCAAAATCTCATAAGGAGTTTTTATGAAGTCTTTGTTGATTAGAGTTCGATTCTGAGTATAACATGCAGTATTGACAGCTTCAGCCCAAAAGTACATTGGAATACCTGATTCACTTAACATCGTTCTTGCAGCTTCAATCAATGTACGATTTTTCCTTTCTACCACTCCATTTTGCTGAGGGGTTCTAGGAGCTGAAAATTGTCTGGTAATCCCTTTGTCTGTACAGAATCCATTGAGAAGTGAATTCTTGAATTCTGTTCCATTATCTGACCTTATTGCTCTAACAGGGACATTAGAATCTAACTCAATCATCTTGATATGATCAATCACAACTTGTGGTATTTCATCCTTAGAGTGAAGAAATAAAACCCACGTATACTTGGAATAGTCATCAACTATCACAAGACAGTAACACTTCTTTGACATTGAAAGGACATTAACTGGTCCAAATAAATCCATGTGCAATAATTGCAGAACACCAGTTATGGAAGATGTGTCAGTGCCTCTGTGACTTGCTTTCTTTGACTTTCCTTTCTGGCAAGCCTCACATAGTCCTTCTGGGGAGAATTCAGCCGAGGCAGACCTCTGACCAATTCTCTTTTGACAAGAGAATTCATTATTTTGAAATTGAGATGAGAAAGTCTCTTGTGCCATAGCCAACTCTCATCTGACGATGCCTTTGCATAGAAACAATTGACTTCAGGATTCCTTCCAGAGTTCATGTCAGCTACGAACAGATTTCCTTTCCGGATTCCCATCAAGGAGGGTTTTTCATTTTTCTTGTGCAGAATCTGACCCTTCAGCTTGTCGAATAAAACATTGTAGCCGTTGTCACAGAACTGACTAATGCTAAGCAGATTGTGTTCAAGTCCTTGCACAACATACACATTTTCAATGATAACATTTCCAGCTAGCAAACAGCCATATCCCTCCGTTAAACCTTTGTTGTTATCTCCAAAGGTAACCACTGGGCTAGCTTTCTCAATCACATTTGATAGCAGGGCTCTATCTCCGGTCATATATCTTAACGATCCGCTGTCAAGAATCCACACTACCGGTTGTACCTGTTTAATGCCCTGCAATACAAATGGATTAGACCTTCTTTGGAACCCAAGCTTGGCTGGGTCCGACATACTTGTAAAATTGGCCTTTATCAGGCAAAACAACATTCTTAATTTTAATGTTCTCAACTTTCTCAATGACTGGACATTTGTCCTTGTGAACAGCCTTGACAAATTTCTGTTTAGGCTTAGGCACAAATGTCTCCTTTCTAGCTTTAGGAGGACTAGCAGTCTTAGACCTATCATGCTTTCTATTATTCACATGCTGACGAGGAGTAGTCTTATCATTAGAAACATGTTTACCATTAAAATAAGCATACATCAAATTAAAAGCACAAGACATACAATCAGGAACACCACATGCTTTATGAGAGGGATTAACAATAGGCAACTTATGCATGGTAGACATGGCATTTGTGTTATCCAACTCATGTGTGTCTGAGTTAGTCTCAGTTGCTTTCACAACTTTGACTGGAACCTTTGACACACTTGACTTGGAGACAGCTTTCTCATTAGCATGATCTTCAACACGGATTTCTTCTTGAATAATAAATGAGGTCTCATCAAATGGTTCAGCAATTGATTCTTTATAGAGGGGTTCATCAACACCCTTAAGGACATGTGGTACTTCCCTGCCTTTAGCACAGACATGAGAAGGGGAGTTTATGCCTAATTTTCCAATAGCAACATTGTAATCATAACCTATTCCAGATGTTTGATTAACAACTTGCTTATTGTAAAACTCTTTGGACTTCGAACAAGAATTAAAGTAAGCTTTAACCTTAGCCTCAAGACCGGTGATCTTATCTTTGAGAATAGTTTCGAGTTGTCTATAACAGTCAACTCTATTCTCTAGAAAAGATACTTGTTCTTTTAATTTATCTTGATTAATGTGCACAAGTCTTAATTCATTGACCTCTTTCTCAAGGTCTTTGATTTGTTGATTTAACAATTCATTATCACGATGAGCACAATCTAAGGAACGTCCTAGATGATAAACTAATTCAGCATCAGTAAATTTTACCTCTTTTCTTGACGATGAGGTGTTTGCATCACTAGCCATGAGAGCAAGATTCCCAACTTCTTCATCTTCACTGTCAATATCAGCCCAGCTTCTTCCCTTTGCCAGGTAAGCCCTTTCAGATTTACTCTTCTGATTAGAATCGTAAGAGTTCTTCCTAACTTGTTTTGGCTTCCTGCATTCTGTGGCAAAATGTCCCAACTCATTGCAGTTGAAGCATCGAATGGTGCTTCGATCAACCATCCCTATTTTATACCCACCACTACTGGTGTTAGAGGATGAAAATCCACCTTTCTGGAATCTGTTGTAGTTGGACTTGTACTTGAACTTGGGATTCCTTTTGAATCTGACATTTGAGAATCTCTTGACAATCAGGGCCATTGACTCATCCTCCAATTGCTCCAGTTCTTCCATGGAATAAAAATCATCTCCTGATTGATTTGTAGTAGGAGGATCAAATTCTGCTACTATCACATTTTCTTCAACCTTGGAAGACTGTACCATTCTTTCTGACTGTTGAGATTGTTGTTGATATTGTGGTTGTTGTTGTTGTTCATTAGCTACTAGAGCAGTAGACATGCTGACCACTCTTCCTTTCCCGTAAAATTCCTTCTGCTGAATCTGCTCCAACTCACAAGTCTTTAACACACCATAGAGCCTTTCCAAAGAAATCTCACTCAAATCTCTTGCTTCTCTTATGGCAGTGATTCTATGTTCGAGATGAGTTGGCAGTGTTAAAAGGAACTTTTTATTGACCTCCCTGATGGAATAGTATTTACCATTAATGTTCAGGTTGTTGATCAATGCATTGTACCTCTCAAACACTTCAGTGATTCCTTCTCCTGGATTGGATTTAAAGTATTCATACTCAGAGGTTAGGATTTCTAATTTGTTCTCCCTAACTTCCTCTGTGCCTTCATTAATAACCTCAATAGTTTCCCAGATATGTTTAGAATCTTTACAGTTCATCACATGTCTATTCATCAAGGGATTAAGGGAATCTACTAAAATTAATTGAAGGCTAGCATCCAGGGAGGCTTCTTCTTTTTCAGCAGGAGAAAAATCCTCAGGATCTTTCACATAAGTTCTTGCTTTGGTAATCACCACATCATTTTCTATTACCTCTGGTTCAATAACCATCGGAATTTTAGGACCCTTCTTTAACACTTCCAGATATTTGGAATTTGCAACTTGTAAAAACAATAGCATTTTCTTCTTCCACATAACATAATTTTCTTTATCGAATAGTGGAATTTTAACGGTTCCATCTTTTTGTGGAGTCATTATGAATTTTTTGAGTGAATAAAAAATTCAAGGAGTGAAAGAAACACAAAAGTCTAGGATCTTGATTTGTACGTTAATCAGAAGGCTCTGATACCAATTGTTAGGTCTCAATATGTTTGTAGAAGGGGGTTGAATACAAACAATACCGTTTAATCGAATAAAATGCGGAATAAAAAAGGTAAAACAAAATTCAAGTTAAATAAAATTATTATTAAACTTGAAAGGTGTTACAACAACGGTATCGTTTACAAGGGATTAATCTCAAATCAATTATTACAAATCTAGAATAAATTCGACATGAACTTTTTCTATTTTTGCAATAAAAAGATCAAATGCAAAAAGCGATTTGAGATTAAGTTCTAGGGATTTCGATCCGCTAGATAGTTACATAAGAACAAGAAAAGTATTTCTAGTAGATTGGATTTAACAATAAATACTAGAAATAAATGATCTGTGAATTTGCAATAATTTCTCTGCAGGTTTCTTTTGTTCTGTGTTCTGCTGTTGAATATTCAATGATGTGTTCTGTATGATTAAAATGAATGTTCAACTTCTACTTCTTTTATCAACCAACCGAATGAAAATGAACTGGCATGACAATCTCTTTGGCTCAGCAAGACTTTCGGTAGGACTATCTTTTAGAACTAGCAAGACAATCAGAATGAACTAGCAAGACTTTCGGTAGGACAATCAGATTGTTTTTTCTGAAAATAAATAGATTTAAATCATATAATAATCCTGGTAAGACAATCCTTTTGAATTAGCATGACTTTCGGTATGACTATTGATTGTCATACCGATTGTCATACTAATACAATCAGTTGTCTTGTTGAATTAAAACAGATTTTTAAACCAATTTAAATTCTGAAAATTCTTAATATTAATTCAGAATTAATTAATCAATTAATTCAATTAATCAAATAAATTAATCTTTGCAGATATAATTTATTTTCTTAATTAAATTATATGACTTAATTAATTAATAGAGAATTAATACTAATCTTGAGCAGCATCCATTCTTCTGTATATCTTCTGAAAATCACTGAAATATATGAATTAATTCCACCACTTCAATGTTGACACTCGATGTACTGTCTGGTTCATGAGTGACTAACTTCCGTGACGTTTCTTCATGCCTTGACCTTGATACTCTTGATTTTCTTCAGACTAAATCCTTGTAAATAATTGATACCCTGACGAGATCTCTGTCACTTGATTAAATCCACAATCTTGATTTATATCACTGAGGCTTGATCAATTTCTTGAGCTTCTTCCAGTGAATTAAGTCATCAAGTCTGTAGATGAACAATGTTACTTAATCCTTTGACATATGTTACTCTGTGAGATCTCTCTGACGATAGATCCACTATTTACTTATTACATTCTTATTTGAGTTGAGTTAAATCCTCGAATAAACAAATAGGCTATAACATATGCCTTTCATACCTACATACTCAAACCATTGTATTTTATGCTTTGAAAGACCAAATCCTTGAAACCCTGAAACATTGATTCATTGTTATCCAATTCTTTCATTACCTAGCATCCAAACTTTAAAAATGCTCTTTTAATCCTTATGCAGATTAAAACCATTTCATTATGGAACGTCAAATGTTGTTAATGATTCTGGTTATTGTTTATTATTGCTTATTTTGTTATTATGTTAGAATTGGATTGTTTTTTTTATAAAATTATGGTCCAGATTCGTGGTAAGACCATATAATGGTCAAGTTAGGCCAATGTGTGCCTTGGATCCAGTAGTTAGAGCAGTGTTGTGTGCTTTGCTCGGGGTTAGTGCATGACTGATCAGCATCCTAACCTTGGTTTTTAACATGAAAATATAATTATCCAATTCTAAAGCATAATCCATAGTTCACTTGATATCATAATCATGTTCACCTGATGATCATTATTCTCAATTTTGTCATTGTGACTTGCTGAGCTAGTTAGCTCATTTGTGCGATATTGTTTCTGTTCTTTTCCAGTTAAGAAGGAACCGGTTGGCACCGAGGATCCCCAGTCCAGCGCGAGAGCTAGGGGTTCAGGTTGATTGAGCTGATCTAGTAGACTTCTTTTGGGATAATTTGAGTTTGTAAAAGTTTGTAATAATGTTTAATACTCAGTTCTGAGTTTGGAATAGTTGGGATTTGAACGTTTGTAATATTATAGTGTGTTTGGCTTGTGTGCATACTTTAACCTGTTGTGGTTCGTGGTGGTTGGTAAGTAGGGTCACTGCATATTATTATTATCTTTATTATTGTTATAAGCAGGTTATAAATAAGGTGTGTGTGTGGACCCCAAACTTCTGACCCGGGTTTGGAGGGCGCCACAGGTTTGGTATCAGAGCTACAGGTTATAAGTCACTGACACAAGCCTAGGTTAACGGGAATGGGTAGAGGGTTAGGATTAGAAGTAAGGAATAGAAAGATAGAACGTAGAGAGGTTGAGTGTTTTGGTATAACAGGTATTAGTATAATTCGCGTTATGGTTCAAGATTCTTATATCGCGATATGATTTCAGATAGCAGCGATGGCCGACTCTTTCATTCCCATATCAGCTGATCACTCAGAGCCTTCAGTTGGAGTGCCGTCTTCGGATCCATGTCCTGTTGTTCCACCAATGTTGGCTATACTACCTCCACCTGTGTTGCAGCCCGTAGCACTGTAGGCTATTCCACCCCCAGGCATGAGGCCACCTGTCAGAGGACCCCCACCTGCTGATTCAAGCTTTACTAGTCATTCAGTTACATGAGTACCTTTCCAGTTCTCTTCCTATCCTGTCCCATATCATCAGTTTGAGGCTTGCCTTATGGAGCAGCGATTCCTACAGGGTCAGATCCTGGAGTTATTGCATATCATGCGTACCAGAGAGGTTGGGAGTGGTGAGAGGCGACTTAGAGAGAGGCTTCAGGTGTTTCGTAGAGCAGCTGCTGTGAGGATTGCTGAGGCTACACATAAGGACATCACTCCTGATTTTCTAGTGGAGTGGGCTAAGTGGGTTCTAGAGGAGCTTGAGGAGATTGGAGGTCCAGACTTGCCATGAGCCAGAGATTCAGAGATAGAGATACTGAGCAATATTGTGAAGGTTATATAGTATGTGCAGTAGTGTGTAGTGTGTATCAGTAGACTTTTGAGTTGTATTTATAGACTAGCTATGCTGACTAGTGAGTAGGTTGTTGTACCCTTTTGCTTTTACTTCCGAAGCGTCTTTACACTTGTACTACTTAAAACTTTTGATCTATATATATCAGTACCTTTTTCCTTTCCAACACTGTCATTTACTTTATTGCAACTGTTTTACTTTACCTTATTTATTGCACCTACCCCTATGATACCATGCACCCTATTTTTCATAACTGTTTGTATTCTGTAAAGAAGCATGCAATTTACTTAGTTATAACTATTTTCAAAAAGGAGATATTTTTGGTTTACAAAACTTTTCTTTTCTACAAAGAATTTGGTTTAAAAGCTAAATAAGTTGTTTGATTTTTTACAGAAAATACCTCCTAGAAGAAATACTCGCACCAACACCCAGAATGAAGAAATCAACAACAATAACAACCAAGATGATACAAATCCAAATGTGAACTCAGGACTCATGGACCCAGCAATAGCCCAGATTCTTCAAATCTTGGCCCAACAAACAGTTCACCTGGCACAACAACAACAAAGACAGACCAATCCCCAGGTAACTTTCAAAACTTTTCAGGCAATAAACCCATCAGAATTCAAGGGGTCCCTAGAGCCGATTGAAGCAAATGTTTGGTTAAAGGAAATAGAGAAGGCATTTGCCTTAGTGAAAGTAAAGGAAGAACAGAAGGTTGAGTTTGCAAGTTACTATCTGAAGAACGAGGCCACCTATTGGTGGGAGATGGTGAAGACATTGGAAGGTACAAATGTTATTACTTGGGAGAGGTTTAAGGAATTGTTTTTAGAAAAGTATTTTCCTCAGTTTGTCCAAGATCAAATGGAGCTGAAGTTTTTAGAATTAAAGCAAGGGAACATGTCGGTAACAGATTATGAGGGTGAGTTTGAGGAATTGTCAAGGTATGTGCCGTCGTATGTGGATACTGATAGGAAGAAGGCTAAAAGATTCCAGCAAGGTTTGAAACCATGGATCGGAGGAAAGGTAGCCATTTTCGAATTGGATACCTATACAGGATTGGTACAGAAGGCTATGATCGCAGAGACAGAGAGTGAGATGTTCCAGAAGGAAAAGGAAAGCAAGAAAAGGAAATTTGAAGGGAATGAGGGCCAGTCACAACCAGGGAAGTTTCTTTAAGAAGGGCAAGTTTCAGCCATGAAGGAATTTTAATTTCAGGAGACAAAATGCAAGCGACGGAGGCCAGGGCAACCGTCCAGTTAATGCGAATCAGCCGAATCAGTTGAGATTAACTTTTCCAGATTGTCAAGTATGTGGGAAGAAGCATGGAGGAGTTTGTAATAAGTTGAATGTAGTTTGTTTCAAGTGCAACCAGAAAGGGCACTATTCAAGGGAGTGCCGAAATCAGCCAGCAAGAGAACCAGCAAATAAGGATCAGCCTATCCGAAATCCAGCAGTGAAGGTTCCAGCCATTGGATTTATGTGCTTTAAATGTGGGAAACCAGGACATATAGCCAGGGATTGTAAGACACCAGCCCCAGTCAGTAATGCATTGAGGATTATGGGATCTACCCCAGCAATGAATGAGACTTCGAGGGCTAGAGTTTTTGACATGACTGTGAAGGATGCTATCCAGGATACAGATGTCGTGGCAGGTACGCTTAATGTGAATTCTTTATGTGCCAAAGTGTTAATAGATTCGGGAGCAACTCGATCGTTTGTTTCACAAAATTTTGTTAGTAAGTTAAATTATCCAGTTGAGTATTTAAATGAAATAATGACTGTGGAATTGGCGAATCAAGAATGAATATTTGTTAATCAAGTTTGTGGGAGTTGTGAGATTGAGATTTCTGGTAGTAAATTTTGCGTAGATTTAATACCATTTAGGTTAGGGGGAGTTTGACATTATATTAGGGATGGATTGGTTATCTAAGCACGATGCCTAGATAGATTGTCGAAATAAGAAGGTAATGGTGAAGACGCCAGACGAAAGAATAGTAACGTTCAAGGGCCAGAAGCAAGTAAAGAAGTTCTTAACAATGATTCAAGCCAAGAAGTTATTACGGAAGGGATGCGAGCATTTCGTAGCATATGTGATCGACAGAAGTTAGGAGCCAGCAAAACTTGAAGATATTCCAGTAGTGAATGAATTTCCAGATGTGTTTCCCGATGAGTTACCAGGACTTCCTCCAAATAGAGAAATTGAATTTGCAATCGACTTAGCACTTGGAACAGAATCAGTATCCAAGGCCCCGTATAGAATGGCGCCTGTTGAGATGAAAGAGCTAGCGAAGCAATTGCAGGAGTTGTTAGAGAAAGGAGTAATCAGACCCAGCGTATCCCCGTGGGGAGCCCCGATATTATTTATCAAGAAGAAAGATGGAAGCATGAGACTGTGCATCGACTATAGAGAACTCAATAAGCTTACAATCAAGAATAAGTATCCATTACCTAGGATTGACGATTTGTTTGACCAATTGAAGGGAGCCAAGTACTTCTCCAAAATTGATTTAAGATCAGGATATCATCAACTGAAGATCAAGCCAGAAGATATACCAAAGATAGCTTTTTGAACGAGGTATGCACATTATGAATTTCTAGTAATGTCTTTTGGATTGACTAATGCCCCGGAAGCGTTCATGGATTTAATGAACGGAATTTTCAAGGAGTATTTGGACAAGTTCGTTATTGTGTTTATAGACGATATTTTAATTTATTCAACGACGGAAGAAGATCATGCGGAACATCTAAGGACAGCTTTGGAGATTTTAAGGAAAAAGAAGTTATATGCTAAATTCTCCAAGTGTGAGTTTTGGTTACAGGAGGTTCAGTTCTTTGGACACATAGTCAATAACGAAGGGATCAAAGTGGACCCAAAAAAGATCGAAGCAATTACGAATTGGGAGAGACTGAGAACACCCACCGAGGTAAGAAGTTTCTTGGGATTGGCGGGATATTATCGTCGATTCGTCCAGAATTTCTCAAGGATTGCAACACCACTGACAAAGCTTACACGAAAGAATGAAAAGTTTATATGGAACGACAAGTGCGAAGGAAGTTTTCAGGAATTGAAGCAAAGATTAATCACGGCACATGTTTTGTCACTTCCAGACCATCAAGGAAATTTTGTAATTTATAGCGATGCTTCTCACAAAGGACTAGGATGTGTTTTAATGCAGCACGATAAGGTGATTGCGTATGCGTCAAGGTAATTGAAACCACACGAACAAAAGTATCCTACTCATGATTTGGAGCTAGCAGCCATAGTTTTCGCTTTGAAGAGTTGGAGACATTATCTGTATGGAGAAAAGTGCGAGATTTTCACGGATCACAAAAGCTTAAAGTACATATTCACACAGAAGGAACTTAATATGAGGCAAAGGAGATGGTTAGAATTGATCAAGGATTACGACTGCTCGATTAATTATCATCCCGGTAAAGCGAATGTTGTAGCAGACGCGTTAAGTCGGAAGGAAAGGTTAAATGAGTTATCAGTACCTGAAGAGATATATAAGGAATTTCAGAAATTGGAATTGGAGATTAGAGTTTGCAAGCCTGAGGAAGCGAAAGTGTACAGTATGACTTTCCAACCGGAGTTCTTGGAGAAAATAAAGAAATGTCAGGAAGATGTAATGGATTAAGATCTAAATCATTTGGTAGGTGAAGAATTATGTACACAAAAGGATGATCAAGGTATTCTGAGGTTTTCATCTAGAATTTGGATTCCACCAGTGACGGAGTTAAAGAATGAAATTTTACAAGAGGCACATAGTTCAAGATATTCCATCCACTCAGGGAGTACCAAAATGTACAGGGATTTAAAGGAGAATTATTGGTGGCCAGATATGAAGAGGGAAATTGCGGAATGGGTTAGCAAATGTTATACTTGTCAGAGAGTTAAAGCAGAGCATCAGAGACCAAGTGGATTGTTACAGCCATTGGAGATTCCAGAGTGGAAGTGGGAACATATTACCATGGATTTCATAGTTGGATTACCAAGGAC
This sequence comes from Apium graveolens, assembly GCF_009905375.1. Lineage (NCBI taxonomy): Eukaryota > Viridiplantae > Streptophyta > Magnoliopsida > Apiales > Apiaceae > Apium > Apium graveolens. The sequence continues at coordinate 114,209,196 of NC_133656.1, forward strand.
AAGGGCTAATCATGATGCCATTTGGGTTATAGTGGATAGACTTACCAAGTCAGCTCATTTTCTGCCTATATATGAAAGATTTTCGCTCGACAAGTTAGTCCATATGTACCTGAAGGAAATCGTAGTTCGTCATGGAGTTCCAGTGACTATTGTATCTGATCGAGATCCAAGGTTTAATTCAAGATTTTGGAAGAGTTTTCAAGAATGTTTGGGAACAAGACTAAATATGAGTACGGCTTATCACCCCCAGACGGATGGCCAAAGTGAAATAACGATCTGGACAATTGAGGACATGTTGCGTGTTTGTGCTATTGATTTTAAAGGAAGTTGGGACGAGCATTTACCTCTGGTAGAATTTGCTTATAACAACAGTTATCATGTCAGTATTGGAATGCCACCCTATGAAGCCCTTTATGGACGTAAATGTAGATCTTCAGTGCATTGGGACGAAGTAGGAGAACGCAAAATACTTGGACCTGAATTGGTGCAGCAGACAAAGGAAGTTGTTGAAGTAATCCAGAAAAGATTGATAACAGCACAAGACCGTCAAAGGAAATATGCAGACCAGTCAAGGAAAGACATGGAATTTGAAGAAGGAAACTTGGTACTACTGAAAGTATCAGCATGGAAAGGACTAACGAGATTTGGAAAGAAAGGAAAGCTGAGCCCAAGATATGTCGGACCTTTTGAGATTCTAAAGCTCGTTGGCAAAGTAGCTTACGAGTTGGCGTTACCTCCGCACATGGAGCACATTCATAATATTTTTCACGTATCAATGCTTAAGAAGTATAATCCAGACTCCAGGCATGCAATAGAATATGAGCCAATAGAGTTTCAGGCAGATTTGTCATATGTAGAGAGTCCGATAGAAATTCTAGAGGAAAGAGAGAAAATATTGAGGAATAAAGTGGTAAAGCTAGTAAGAGTATTGTGGAGAAACCCAAAGGTTGAAGAGTCAACCTGGGAGTTAGAAAGTGACATGAGAGAAAAGTATCCTCATTTATTTTCTTAGGAGATTCTGAGGAAAGAATCCTTTTAAGGGGGGAATGATGTAATATCCGGGATATATCGTGTAATTATTTTGTTATTAAATAATTATTATCTGTGTTCAGTATTTATTCTGTGAATTAATTATTAAGTGTTATCTGTGTTTGGATATTTAAAAATAATATTAATTGAGTATTTCAATTTTTATATGTCCAAAATAAAATATAGATAATTGTCATATCTTCCTAATCATTTTTATGTTGATTTATAAATTTATAAGAATCATATGAAATTTATAAAATCTTTTTCCGAGTATTTAAAATCTATTTTATAAAAACGGGAACCAACCGACGTTATCCGTTGTTACGTTTTTGGAACCCGAAACTCTTCCGAGAACTCCTTCCTAACTTAATTGTAATATTCCGAGCATATTCCATGTTTTGACTTTTTCGATCCGGCGTATGGTTTGTTCTGCGCGGGTCCCGGCGCAACATTTTCGATACAATATTCATTTCGGTAAATCAATAAAACTCGTATTTTCGATAAATGGGAGCTTTTTATTAAACTATCCCAATTATCACCTCGTAGTACGTGTAACCAGGCGCTGAGACCAAGACTGTAGTACAAATTATACTGGTTTGGATAATTATCCCGAAAATCGATACCGTTTGGATCAGTTTTTATAAATAAACGTATCGTTTTATATCCGGAATGATCCAACGGGATACTAATTTTTCGTAATTATAAATAGCCTTTTCCCGTATTTTATTTCGTATCAAAATCATTTGCAGATAGTAATTATAAAATTTTCCAGAGAAAAACCCTAATTACATAAACTGTTCTAAGAATCAAACCGCAAAACGAAGGCGTTACCGATCTCTGTTTTCAAAGCTTGAGTACTTAATCCACAGCTTTTGAAGTGTTCTACTAGATTCTGAGCTTCGTTTTACTGCAGAAATCAAGAGTATTTTTTCTATATTTTTATTTATTTTCGAATTAATTTTATTAAAAATATGAATTTTTGTTTGGATGATTGTTTGTATGATTTGATGATTGCATGTTGTAGAGCTTGTTTTCCTGATGATTTTGATATATTATACGTCTGATTTGGAGTTAAATAACATGTTCAAATTTGAGTTTGATTTTCGAATTTTATAATTAGGGTTTATAACCCGTATGAATGTTCTTAATTGAAATTAGGGGGTTTCTTATTTTGGAATAGATTGATGTTGTGGTATAGTGGGTTGTGTTCTCTGTGAAATTTGCAATCCAGTCATACAAGTTTCATGAATCAACGAGGTCTGTAGAGAAGGGAGTTGTGATTTTAAAGTTACGTCGAGTTTGCCGAAAACCGGCGAACTTCCCGGCCATTTTCCGGCCAACTCAGGGATTGTTAGGATGAATTGATTGCATGGTTGTGTTCCTGGTGTTGTGTAGATGTGATCTGGAGGTGGTGGTGGCCTAAGCATCCCTGGATGGTGTTCTCCGGCGAGACAGGGTGTTTTCCGGCGACTCCCCAGGAAAATTACAGTTTGGTACCTGAACTTTTGGGGACGATGCAGTTTGGTCCCTGAAGTTTCCAGAGTTTACAAATTTAGGAATCCTGTTTACAAATCATTTAAAAATCATATTTCCTATCTATTTTTATTATAAAAATTCATTTTTAATTTCTGAAAATTCCAAAAATTATTATTTTAATTCCAAAAATTATTTTTAATTCAAAAATAAATCCGAATTAATTAGTTAATTAATTTCAGTTAATTTTTAATTGATTAATTGGTCAATTAATTCGAAAATTAATTGATTAATTGATTTAATTAATTATTAATTGATTTTAATTAATTATTTAATTAGATTTAATTATTTAAAAATGATTTAAAAATTCCGAAAAATAGTTTCGAACTTTAAAATATTATTCTAAATTATTTCCAAGGCTCGATAATTATTATAAAATTGTTTCGGAGCCAGAATTGGCCAACCGAACTCTGTTTATTACCCCGAAATTGATCCAACGACCTGTTTTAATTCCGAAAAATATTTTAAAAATCATTTTAAATACCTGAAAGCCTGTTTATGACCCGAGACTTATTTATAAATGATATATCATTGATTATGTGACGTGTTATGTGTTATATGTGACTTGTTGGTTGACTATCGGTCTGTATATTCGATGTTTACTGGTTTATTGCGTAACTTTCAATCCGATAATCGGATTTGGGTGAAACGAAGGGTAGATAGAATTATGTGTTGAATAGAATCCTATGAGTTAAATATTGATAGATGCTTATTATATGTGAGCAGAAGAAGCAAGACGTAGGAAAGGGAAACAGGTAGTTGAGGAGTAAGACGATTGTGATTGGAAGCGAGTGCAGTGTAGTAAGCTAATACGAGGCAGGTGTTCTGAAATTTCTCAAAATATTGTCGTGATTGATATTCCTGTTTTATATTGCAAGTGCTTTGAAGCACTGAACCCTAACCATGAATCCAGCGACTGATCTTGAGCCGTAAACCTGATTCTTTCTAGACCATTGATTGTTGTATACCCAGATATAAACCACAGATATACGACACTACTCCACAAATACATACAAACTAAATACCATACACTGAATCGAGTTACCTACATACTCAAACCATTGTATTTTATGCTTTGAAAGACCAAATCCTTGAAATCCTGAAACATTGATTCATTGTTATCCAATTCTTTCATTACCTAGCATCCAAACTTTAAAAATGCTCTTTTGATCCTTATGCAGATTAAAACCATTTCATTATGGAACGTCAAATATTGTTAATGATTCTGGTTATTGTTTATTATTGCTTATTATGTTATTATGTTAGAATTGGATTGTTTTTTTTATAAAATTGTGGACCAGATTCGTGGTCAGACCATATAATGGTCAAGTTAGGCCAATGTGTGCCTTGGATCCAGTAGTTTAAGCAGTGCTGTGTGCTTTGCTCGGGGTTAGTGCGCGACTGATCAGCAGCCTAACCTTGGTTTTTAACATGAAAATATAATTATCCAATTCTAAATCATAATCGATTGTTCACTTGATATCATAACCATGTTCACCTGATGATCATTATTCTCAATTTTGTCATTGTGACTTGCTGAGCTAGTTAGCTCATTTATGCAATATTGTTTCTGTTCTTTTCCAGTTAAGAAGGAACCGGTTGGTGCCGAAGATCCCCAGTCCAGCGCGAGAGCTAGGGGTTCAGGTTGATTAAGCTGATCTAGTAGACTTTTTTGGGATAATTTGAGTTTGTAAAAGTTTGTAATAATGTTTAATACTCAGTTCTGAGTTTGGAATAGTTGGGATTTGAACGTTTGTAATATAATAGTGTGTTTGGCTTGTGTGCATACTTTAACCTGTTACGGTCCGTGGTGGTTGGTAAGTAGGGTCACTGCATATTATTATTATCTTTATTATTGTTATAAGCAGGTTATAAATAAGGTGTGTGTGTGGACCCCAAACTTCTGACCCGGGTTTGGAGGGCGCCACAGGTTTGGTATCAGAGCTACAGGTTATAAGTCACTGACAGAAGCCTAGGTTAACGGGAATGGGTAGAGGGTTAGGATTAGAAGTAAGGAATAGAAAGATAGAACGTTGAGAGGTTGAGTTTTTGGTATAACAGGTATTAGTATAATTCGCGTTATGGTTCAAGATTCTTATATCGTGATATGATTTCAGATAGCAGCGATGGCCGACTCTTTCATTCCCATATCAGCTGATCACTCAGAGCCTTCAGTTGGAGTTCCGTCTTCAGATCCATGTCCTGTTGTTCCACCAATGTTGGCTATACTACCTCCACCTGTGTTGCAGCCCATACCACTGCAGGCTATTCCACCCCCAGGCATGAGGCCACCTGTCAGAGGACCCCCACCTGCTGATTCAAGCTTTACTAGTCATTCAGTTACAGGAGTACCTTTCCAGTTCTCTTCCTATCCTGTCCCATATCATCAGTTTGAGGCTTGCCTTATGGAGCAGCGATTCCTACAGGGTCAGATCCTGGAGTTATTGCATATCATGCGTACTAAAGAGGTTGGGAGTGGTGAGAGGCGACTTAGAGAGAGGCTTCAGGTGTTTCGTAGAGCAGCTGCTGTGAGGATTGCTGAGGCTACACATGAGGACATCACTCCTGATTTCCTAGTGGAGTGGGCTAAGTGGGTTCTAGAGGAGCTTGAGGAGATTGGAGGTCCAGACTTGCCATGAGCCAGAGATTCAGAGATAGAGATACTGAGCAATATTGTAAAGGTTATATAGTATGTGCAATAGTGTGTAGTGTGTATCAGTAGACTTTTGGGTTGTATTTATAGACTAGATATGCTGACTAGTGAGTAGGTTGTTGTACCCTTTTAATTTTACTTCCGAAGCGTCTTTACGCTTGTACTACCTAAAACTTTTGATCTATATATATCAGTACCTTTTTCCTTTCCAGCACTGTCGTTTACTTTATTGCAACTATTTTACTTTACCTTATTTATTGCACCAGTTATACCCCTATGATACCATGCACCCTATTTTTCATAACTGTTTATATTCTGTAAAGAAGCATGCAATTTACTTAGTTATAACTGTTTTCAAAAAGGAGATATTTTTGGTTTACAAAACTTTTCTTTTCTACAAAGAATTTAGTTTAAAAGCTAAATAAGTTATTTGATTCTTTACAGAAAATGCCTCCTAGAAGAAATACCCGCACCAACACCCAGAATGAAGAAATCAACAACAATAACAACCAAGATGATACAAATCCAAATGTGAACCCAGGACTCATGGACCCAGCAATAGCCCAAATTCTTCAAATCTTGGCCCAACAAACAGTTCACCTGGCACAACAACAACAAAGACAGACCAATCCCCAGGTAACTTTCAAAACTTTTCAGGCAATAAACCCACCAGAATTCAAGGGGTCCTTAGAGCCGATTGAAGCAAATGTTTGGTTAAAGGAAATAGAGAAGGCATTTGCCTTAGTGAAAGTAAAGGAAGAACAGAAGGTTGAGTTTGCAAGTTACTATCTGAAGAACGAGGCCACCTATTGGTGGGAGATGGTGAAGACATTGGAAGGTACAGATGTTATTACTTGGGAGAGGTTTAAGGAATTGTTTTTAGAAAAGTATTTTCCTCAGTTTGTCCAAGATCAAATGGAGCTGAAGTTTTTAGAATTAAAGCAAGGGAACATGTCGGTAACAGATTATGAGGGTAAGTTTGAGGAATTGTCAAGGTATGTGCCGTCGTATGTGGATACTGACAGGAAGAAGGCTAAAAGATTCCAGCAAGGTTTGAAACCATGGATCAAAGGAAAGGTAGCCATTTTTGAATTGGATACCTATGCAGGCTTGGTACAGAAGGCTATGATCGCAGAGACAGAGAGTGAGATATTGCAGAAGGAAAAGGAAAGCAAGAAAAGGAAATTTGAAGGGAATGAGGGCCAGTCACAACCAGGGAAGTTTCCAAATTTTAAGAAGGGCAAGTTTCAGCCATGAAGGAATATTAATTTCAGGAAACAAAATGCAAGCGACGGAGGCCAGGGCAACCGTCCAGTTAATGCGAATCAGCTGAATCAGTTGAGATTAACTTTTCCAGATTGTCAAGTATGTGGGAAGAAGCATGGGGGAGTTTGTAATAAGTTGAATGTAGTTTGTTTCAAGTGCAACCAGAAAGGGCACTATTCAAGGGAGTGCCGAAATCAGCCAGCAAGAGAACCATTAAATAAGGATCAGCTTATCCGGAATCCAGCAGTGAAGGTTCCAACCATTGGATTTACGTGCTTTAAATGTGGGAAACCAGGACATATAGCCAGGGATTGCAAGACACCAGCCCCAGTCAGTAATGCATTGAGGATTATGGGATCTACCCCAGCAGTGAATGAGACTTCGAGGGCTAGAGTTTTTGACATGACTGTGAAGGATGCTATCCAGGATACGGATGTCATGGCAGGTACGCTTAATGTGAATTTTTATGTGCCAAAGTGTTAATAGATTCGGGAGCAACTCGATCGTTTGTTTCATAAAATTTTGTTAGTAAGTTAAATTGTCCAGTTGAGTATTTAAATAAAATAATAACTGTGGAATTGGCGAATCAAGAACGAATATCTGTTAATCAAGTTTGTGGGAGTTGTGAGATTGAGATTTCTGGTAGTAAATTTTGCGTAGATTTTATACAATTTAAGTTAGGGGAGTTTGACGTTATATTAGGGATGGATTGGTTATCTAAGCACGATGCCCAGATAGATTATCGAAATAAGAAGGTTATGTAAAGACGCCAGACGAAAGAATAGTAACGTTCAAGGGCCAGAAGCAAATAAAGAAGTTCTTGACAATGATTCAAGCCAAGAAGTTATTACGGTAGGGATGCGAGCATTTCGTAGCATATGTGATCGACAGAAGTCAGGAGCCAGCAAAAATTGAAGATATTCCAGTAGTGAATGAATTTCCAGATGTGTTTCCCGATGAGTTACCAGGACTTCCTCCAAATAGAGAAATTGAATTTGCAATCGACTTAGCACCTGGAACAGAATTAGTATCCAAGGCCCCAAACAGAATGGCGCCTGTTGAGATGAAAGAGCTAGCGAAGCAATTGCAGGAGTTGTTAGAGAAAGGAGTAATCAGACGCAGCGTATCCCCATGGGGAGCCCCGATATTATTTGTCAAGAAGAAAGATGGAAGCATAAGACTGTGCATCGACTATAGAGAACTCAATAAGCTTACAATCAAGAACAAGTATCCGTTACCTATGATTGACAATTTGTTTGACCAATTGAAGGGAGCCAAGTACTTCTCCAAAATTGATTTAAGATCAGGATATCATCAACTGAAGATCAAGCCAGAAGATATACCAAAGACAGCTTTCAGAACGAGGTATGGACATTATGAATTTCTAGTAATGTCTTTTGGATTGACTAATGCCCCGGCAACGTTCATGGATTTAATGAACGGAATTTTCAAGGAGTATTTGGACAAGTTCGTTATTGTGTTTATAGACGATATTTTAATTTATTCAAAGATGGAAGAGGATCATGCGGAACATCTAAGGACAATTTTGGAGAGTTTAAGGAAAAAGAAGTTATATGCTAAATTCTCCAAGTGTGAGTTTTGGTTACAGGAGGTTTAGTTCTTAGGACACATAGTCAATAACGAAGGGATGAAAGTGGACCCGACAAAGATCGAAGCAATTACGAATTGGGAGAGACCGAGAACACCCATCGAGGTAAGAAGTTTCTTGGGATTGGCGGGATATTATCGTCGATTCGTCCAGAATTTCTCAAGGATTGCAACACCACTGACAAAGCTTACATGAAAGAATGAAAAGTTTATATGGAACGACAAGTGCGAAGGAAGTTTTCAGGAATTGAAGCAAAGATTAATCACGGCACTTGTTTTGTCACTTCCAGACGATCAAGGGAATTTCGTAATTTATAGTGATGCTTCTCACAAAGGACTAGGATGTGTTTTAATGCAGTAGGAAAAGGTGATTGCGTATGCATCAAGGTAATTGAAACCACACGAACAAAAGTATCCTACTCATGATTTGGAGCTAGCAGCCATAGTTTTCGCTTTGAAGAGTTGGAGACATTATCTGTATGGAGAAAAGTGCGAGATTTTCACGGATCACAAAAGCTTAAAGTACATATTCACACAGAAGGAACTTAATATGAGGCAAAAGAGATGGTTAGAATTGATCAAGGATTACGACTGCTTGATTAATTATCATCCCGGTAAAGCGAATGTTGTAGCAGACACGTTAAGTCGGAAGGAAAGGTTAAATGAGTTATCAGTACCTGAAGAGATATATAAGGAATTTCAGAAATTGGAATTGGAGATTAGAGTTTGCAAGCCTGAGGAAGCGAAAGTGTACAGTATGACTTTCCAATCGGAGTTATTGGAGAAAATAAAGAAATGTCAGGAAGATGTAATGGATCAAGATCTAAATCGTTTGGTAGGTGAAGAATTATGTACACAAAAGGATGATCAAGGTATTCTGAGGTTTTCATCTAGAATTTGGATTCTACCAGTGACGGAGTTAAAGAATGAAATTTTACAAGAGGCACATAGTTCAAGATATTCCATCCACTCAGGGAGTACCAAAATGTAAAGGGATTTAAAGGAGAATTATTGGTGGCCAGATATGAAGAGGGAAATTGCGGAATGGGTTAGCAAATGTTATACTTGTCAGAGAGTTAAAGCAGAGCATCAGAGACCAAGTTGATTGTTACAGCCATTGGAGATTCCAGAGTGGAAGTGGGAACATATTACCATGGATTTCATAGTTGGATTACCAAGGACAAGGGCTAATCATGATGCCATTTGGGTTATAGTGGATAGACTTACCAAGTCAGCTCATTTTCTGCCTATAAATGAAAGATTTTCACTCGACAAGTTAGTCCATATGTACCTGAAGGAAATCGTAGTTCGTCATGGAGTTCCAATGTCTATTGTATCTGATCGAGATCCAAGGTTTAATTCAAGATTTTGGAAGAGTTTTTAAGAATGTTTGGGAACAAGACTGAATATGAGTACGACTTATCACCCCCAAACGGATGGCCAACGTGAAAGAACGATCCAGACAATCGAGGACATGTTGCGTGTTTGTGCTATTGATTTTAAAGGAAGTTGGGACGAGCATTTACCTCTGGTAGAGTTTGCTTATAACAACAGTTATCATGCCAGTATTGGGATGCCACCCTATGAAGCCCTTTATGGACATAAATGTAGATCTCCAGTGCATTGGGACGAAGTAGGAGAACGCAAAATACTTGAACCTGAATTGGTGCAGCAGACAAAGGAAGTTGTTGAAGTAATCCAGAAAAGATTGATAGCAGCACAAGACCGTCAAAGGAAATATGCAGACCAGTCAAGGAAAGACATGGAATTTGAAGAAGGAAACTTGGTACTACTGAAAGTATCACCATGGAAAGGACTAACGAGATTTGGAAAGAAAGGAAAGCTGAGCCCAAGATATGTCGGACCTTTTGAGATTCTAAAGCGCGTTGGCAAAGTAGCTTACGAGTTGGCGTTACCTCTGCACATGGAGCACATTCACAATATTTTTCACGTATCAATGCTTAAGAAGTATAATCCAGACTCCAGGCATGAAATAGAATATGAGCCAATAGAGCTTCAGGCAGATTTGTCATATGTAGAGAGTCTGATAGAAATTCTAGAGGAAAGAGAGAAAGTATTGAGGAATAAAGTGGTAAAGCTAGTAAGAGTATTGTGGAGAAACCCAAAGGTTGAAGAGTCAACCTGGGAGTTAGAAAGTGACATGAGAGAAAAGTATCCTCATTTGTTTTCTTAGGAGATTCTGAGGACAGAATCCTTTTAAGGGGGAAAGATGTAATATCCGGGATATATCGTGTAATTATTTTGCTATTAAATAATTATTATCTGTGTTCAGTATCTATTCTGTGAATTAATTATTAAGTGTTATCTGTGTTTGGATATTTAAAAATAATATTAATTGAGTATTTCAATTTTTATATGTCTAAAATAAAATATAGATAATTGTCATATCTTCCTAATCCTTTTTATGTTGATTTATGAATTTATAAGAATCATATGAAATTTATAAAATCTTTTTCCGAGTATTTAAAATATATTTTATAAAAACGGGAACCAACCGACGTTATCCGTTGTTACGTTTTTGGAAGCCGAAACTTTTCCGAGAACTCCTTCCAACCTAATTGTAATATTTCGAGCATATTCCATGTTTCGACTTTTTCGATCCGGCGTACGGTTTGTTCTGCGCGGGTCCCGGCACAACATTTTCGATACAATATTCATTTCGGTAAATCAATAAAACTCGTATTTTCGATAAACGGGAGCTTTTTATTAAACTATCCCAATTATCACCTCGTAGTACGTGTAACCAGGCGCTGAGACCAAGACCGCAGTACAAATTATACTGGTTTGGATAATTATCCCGAAAACCGATACCGTTTGGATCTATTTTTATATATAAATGTACCGTTTTATATCCGGAATGATCCAACGGGATACTAATTTTCCGTAATTATAAATAGCCTTTTCCCGGATTTTATTTCATATCAAAATCATTTGCAGATAGTAATTATAAAATTTTCCAGAGAAAAATCCTAATTACATAAACTGTTCTAAGAATCAAACCGCAAAACGAAGGCGTTACCGATCTCTGTTTTCAAAGCTTGAGTACTCAATCCAAAGGTTTTGAAGTGTTCTACCAGATTCTGAGCTTCGTTTTACTGCAGAAATCAAGGGTATTTTCTATATTTTTATTTATTTTCAAATTAATTTTATTAAAAATCTGAATTTTTGTTCAGATGATTGTTTGTATGATTTGATGATTGCATGTTATAGAGCTTGTTTTCCTGATGATTTTGATATATTATACGTCTAATTTGGAGTTCAATAACATGTTCAAATTTGAGTTTGATTTTCGAATTTTAAAATTAGGGTTTATAACCCGTATGAATGTTCTTACTTGAAATTTGGGGGTTTCTTATTTTGGAATAGATTGATGTTGTGGTATAGTGGGTTGTGTTCTCTGTGAAATTTGCAATCCAGTCGTACAAGTTTCATGAATCAACGAGGTCTGTAGAGAAGGGAGTTGTGATTTTAAAGTTACGTCGAGTTCGCCGGAAATCGGCGAACTTCCCGGCCATTTTCCGGCTCACTCAGGGATTGTTAGAATGAATTGATTGCATGGTTGTGTTCCTGGTGTTGTGTAGATGTGATCTGGAGGTGGTGGTGGCCTGAGCATCCCTGGATCGGGTTCTCCAGCGAGACAGGGTGTTTTCCGGCGACACCCCTGAAAAATTACAGTTTGGTACCTGAACTTTTGGGGACGATGCAGTTTGGTCCCTGAAGTTTCCAGAGTTTGCAAATTTAGGATTCCTGTTTACAAATTATTTAAAAATCATATTTCCTATCTATTTTTATTATAAAAATTCGTTTTTAATTTCTGAAAATTCCAAAAATTATTATTTTAATTCCGAAAATTATTTTTAATTCAAAAATCAATCTGAATTAATTAGTTAATTAATTTCAGTTAATTTTTAATTGATTAATTGGTCAATTAATTCAAAAATTAATTGATTTAATTAATTATTAATTGATTTTAATTAATTATTTAATTAGATTTAATTATTTAAAAATGATTTAAAAATTCTGAAAAATAGTTTCGAGCTTTAAAATATTATTCTAAATTATTTCCAAGGCTCGATAATTATTATAAAATTGTTTCGGAGCCAGAATTGGCCAACCGAACTCTCTTTATTACCCCGAAATTGATCCAACGACCCGTTTTAATTCCGAAAAATATTTTAAAAATCATTTTAAATACCTGAAAGCCTGTTTATGACCCGTGACTTATTTATAAATGATATATCATTGATTATGTGACGTGTTATGTGTTATATGTGACTTGTTGGTTGACTGTCGGTCTGTATATTCGATGTTTACCGGTTTATTGCATAACTTTCAATCCGATAATCGGATTTGGGTGAAACGAAGGGTAGATAGAAGTATGTGTTGAATAGAATCCTATGAGTTAAATATTGATAAATGCTTATGATATGTGAGCAGAAGAAGCAAGACGTAGAAAAGGGAAACAGGTAGTTGAGGAGTAAGTCGATTGTGATTGGAAGCGAGTGCAGTGTAGTAAGCTAATACCTGGCAAGTGTTCTGAAATTTCTCGAAATATTGTCGTGATTGATATTCCTGTTTTATATTACAAGTGCTTTGAAGCACTGAACCCTAACCATGAATCCAGATATTGATCTTGAGCCGTAAACCTGATTCTTTCTAGATCATTGATTGTTGTATACCCAGATATGAACCACAAATATATAATACTACTCCACAAATACATACAAACTAAATACCATACACTGAATCGAGTTACCTACATACTCAAACCATTGTATTTTATGCTTTGAAAGACCAAATCCTTGAAACCCTGAAATATTGATTCATTGTTATCCAATTCTTTCATTACCTAGCATCCAAACTTTGAAAATGCTCTTTTGATCCTTATGCAGATTAAAACCATTTCATTATGGAATGTCAAATGTTGTTAATGATTCTGGTTATTGTTTATTATTGCTTATTCTATTATTATGTTAGAATTGGATTGTTTTTTTTATAAAATTGTGGACCAGATTCGTGGTCAGACCATATAATGGTCAAGTTAGGCCAATGTGTGCCTTAGATCCAGTAGTTAGAGCAGTGATGTGTGCTTTGCTCGGGGTTAGTGCGTGACTGATCAGCAGCCTAACCTTGGTTTTTAACATGAAAATATAATTATCCAATTCTAAATCATAATCCATTGTTCACTTGATATCATAACCATGTTCACCTGATGATCATTATTCTCAGTTTTGTCATTGTGACTTGCTGAGCTAGTTAGCTCATTTGTGCGATATTGTTTCTGTTCTTTTCCAGTTAAGAAGGAACCGGTTGGTACCGAGGATCCCCAGTCCAGCCCGAGAGCTAGGGGTTCAGGTTGATTGAGCTGATCTAGTAGACTTCTTTTGGGATAATTTGAGTTTGTAAAAGTTTGTAATAATGTTTAATACTCAGTTCTGAGTTTGGAATAGTTGGGATTTTAACGTTTATAATATAATAGTGTGTTTGGCTTGTGTGCATACTTTAACCTATTACGGTCCGTGGTGGTTGGTAAGTAGGGTCACTGCATATTATTATTATCTTTATTATTATTATAAGCAGGTTATAAATAAGGTGTGTGTGTGGACCCCAAACTTCTGACCCGGGTTTGGAGGGCGCCACAATGAACGTGGCTAAAAAGTCTAATGAGTTCCTCATCCGGTCCAGGTATACCTCTTTGATCGATATGATTAATACGCGAGGGGATGAGTACCCGTCCGACGCGCACCTGGATGCGCATGATCACATTAATATTTTCCGGGATCCAAAGGAGTTGGATAAGATGAGATCTTTCTTCAAGATCAAGGAGCCCTTCAAGTTGGTTCTTGCGGGTCCGGCCGACAGGGCCTGCCACTAGAAGAAAGATGCTTTATGTGTCTTTAGGGACACCTTAAGGGCAGGTATCAGACTCCCTTTCCATCCTTTTATTCCAGTTTTACTAGCTGATGTGGGCATCAGCCCTTGCCAATTCCCTCCAAACTCTTGGAGGTTGATTCTTTGCTATTTATTGCAATGCGCCAAGCACAACGTCCCTACTTCGGTCGCCGTGTTCAGAAAAAAATTTCAGTTCAAGAACAACCCTGACAGGAATCCGGGGTGGATTTCTTTGAACCAGCGCCCTACTGTCCCTCACATAGTGAATGGGAAATCCATCCCCGACAACAACTTGGGGTGGATAAGATGAGATCTTTCTTCAAGATCAAGGAGCCCTTCAAGTTGGTTCTTGCGGGTCCGGCCGACAGGGCCTGCCACTAGAAGAAAGATGCTTTATGTGTATTTAGGGACACCTTAAGGGCAGGTATCAGACTCCCTTTCCATCCTTTTATTCCGGTTTTACTAGCTGATGTGGGCATCAGCCCTTGCCAATTCCCTCCAAACTCTTGGAGGTTGATTCTTTGCAATTTATTGCAATGCGCCAAGCACAACGTCCCTACTTCGGTCGCCGTGTTCAGAAAAAAATTTCAGTTCAAGAACAACCCTGACAAGAATCCGGGGTGGATTTCTTTGAACCAGCGCCCCACTGTCCCTCACATAGAGAATCGGAAATCCATCCCCGACAACAACTTGGGGTGGAAAAAAAAATTTCTTTATATCCTCTGGGAAGGTGGCGACTGAGGGACTCTCTTTCGCTCGTCCTTTGGGCAAGCCGTGGATGGGAGCCCGAATGACATTTTTTTAACTAAGGAGGAGACCAGGGCCTTCAAGCTCCTTATCCAGGATAATAGGACATCACACTCTTGGGATCTCATCAGAGAGACCGTTCTTGCGGAGCGTGGTCTTTCTCCCGTTCCTAAACAAGGTACGTTTTCTTCGCTTTCTACTTATTTTTGGTTTTCCCACCTTTTTACTTTACTATTTTCTCAATTTACTTTACTTATTTGTTGCAGTAGCTGAGAGGATCGAAGAGGCTACCAAGCCTAAAGACCTGGAAATGACCAGGATGAAGCGTGCCAAAAAGGTCTTCAAGGACCCGCACCTTGGGGATCGCTTCCCGGAGTTCCTTCTTCAGGCAAAGGAAGGAGATGAGGAAGGCCCCAGCCAACCCTTGCGTACAAAATAGAAACCAGGGGCCTTCTTCCAGCCTGCCTGGAAAATCTGGGGAAAGGACTCGATTGTTGGCAATACAAAACTTGCCAAGGAATGGTCCATCTTGTCTATTTCCCCTGTAGACTATCATGATCTTGTCCTCCAACAGGACTTGGAGGCTAACGAGCTTTTCGGTGCTCAGGCCCCGGAGATGGTACGTCTTTTTCCTTTTGTTATCCATAGCTTTCTGTCATGATTTTCCTTATTTCTTACTTTCTCTTTATCTCTTGTAGGCGAACGTCCATTTCCAAGGGGCGCTTCACCAAGCTAAGGCTTGGAAGGTTGGCCTGAAGGATACAACCAAGAAGCTGGAGGAGGCTAACCAGCAAATAGAGACTCTCAAAGCCCAACTTGCCTCCTCAACTTCTGATCTAGAAACGGCCCGGCTGATATTGTGATCCTTAAGGCTCAAAAGGACAAAGCCTTTGATGGCTGGATGGACACACAGGAGTTCAAAGACTTAATGGTAGAGCATGATGCCCTCCTTCACCCATCCAAATATAAGGAAGGCTGGGACGCTGCTGTAGAGGCTATCCAGGACGAGTTTCCTGAGATTCTTGAGAAAGCTCCCTTCCCTTGTCCTATGAAGGTCCCAACACTTGGAGGCGTTGCTGACAAGCTAGCTGATCTTATTAAGAAGGGTACTTCAGTGCCCCCAGTCAGAGTGCCATTAGGAAGCCAGGTCCAAGGCCAGAAGAGGAAGGAGCCTAAATCCAGCTCTAGAGAGGAGGAATCTTCTTCTGAGGAAGAGCCCGAGCCTATTGTAAAGAAGGCCAGGGTGGAAGAGCCTCCAAAACCAGCATCCCTAAAGGCATCTGAGGCGTCTGAGGGTAGTTCCGAGGAGACCTCTGCGGAGACTTCTGAAGAAACTTCCGAGGGACCAACTCAGGACACGTCCGAGCAGACTTTAGACAGTGGCTCTGAAGAATCCGAGCCTTCTAAGGCCTAACTTCTTTGCATTATGTATTTTTCTTTTCTTCAGACATTTTCAAACTTTGTAATTGACTTTGAATGTTTTTACTCATTTTGCTTGGTGATTCAATCATAGCCCAATTTTTCGAGTTTCCGAACTTAAGTTTATAACTTGATTTTGTCCTTCACAATATAACAATCCAACAAGCTAGATCAAACTGAATGTTTCTTATTATAACTTGGTATTTTCGACACCTTACACGAGATGGGTTCAACCCTGATAAAACTAAAACATATCTTCTATCAAATTTATAAAGATCTTAAGCAAGCAAAGCTTCAAGGTGCTTTTAAACCTACTTGTCATCTCAACAAGTGAGAATCGTGCTCAACCATTTTACACATAGTAAACCTTTAGGTTCTGTGCGTGCCAGGTTCTTGGGACTTCAAAACCATCCATAATCTCCAGCTTGTAGGTTCCTCTTCCTTGAACACTTTTGACCTTGTATGGTCCTTCCCAATTTGGGGCAAGTTTCCCTTTCTGCCCAACACCGGAAGCTTCCACCTTCCTCAGAACCAAGTCACCTTGCTTAAAGTACCTTTCCTTAACCCTTAGATTGTAGTAGAATGAAGCCTTTTTATGATATTCCACTATCTTTGCATGTGCCTCATCTCGTACTTTATCAATTAGATCCAGGGCTAATCTCTACCCCTCCTCATTTTCTTCAGCATTAAAAGCTTGGATTCTGGGAGATGAATGTGATATCTCCACAAGAACAATATCCTCTGCCCCATATGCTAACATGAAGGGAGTTGCTCCAGTTGTGACTCTACAAGTAGTCCTATAGGCCCATGGAATCGGGAGTATTTCATCCATCCAGTTATTCCTTGACTTCTCAATCCTCTTCTTTAGTCCATCTAGGATTATTCAATTTGCCACTTCCGCTTGCTCATTGGCTTGCGGGTGAGCCACAGAGGTAAATCGCAACTCAATTTCATTCTCCTCACAATACTTCTTGAATTCCTCATTGTTGAACTATGTTCCATTATCAGTGACTAGGATACGGGGAATTCCATATCGGCACATGATGTTTTCCCATAGGAATTGTGTAACTTGCTTAGTCGTGATCTTGGCCAAAGGCTTGGCTTCAATTCATTTAGTAAAATAATCAATGGCTACAATCAGGAACTTCCTTTGTGTCGTGGCCATGGGGAAAGGCCCAAGTATATCCATTCCCCACATGGCAAAGAGGATGGGAGAGTTGATGGAGGTTAACATCTCGGGGGGTTGTCGAACAATAGGTGCATGTTTCTGACAATGATCACAATTCTTCACGTACTCTTTGGCATCGGCCATCATCTCTGGCCAATAGAAGCCTAAACGGGTTATCTTATGAGCCAACGCTCTGCCCCGCAAGTGTTGCCCACAGATACCTTCGTGTACCTCTTCTAGAGCCAAGCGTGCCTCATCGGGCCTGAGATATCTGAAGTAAGAAACTACATAAGATCTCTTGTATAAAATCCCATCGATCAAGGAGAATCTCAGTGCTCGAACAGCCAATTTTCGTGCTTCAGTCACATCATTTGGCAGCCAACCAGTTTGAATATGGGCCTTAATGGGATCTATCCATAACGTTCCCAGCCCTATCAGAGCTACAAGCTTAACATCAATGCTTCTTATCTTCAAAATACGGAAGTATATGCTTCTTGAACTTTCCTCTATCTCAGATGAACAAAACTTTGACAATGCATCCGCTTTAGCATTTTCCTCCCTTGGGATGTGCTCAACATGGCACTCGTCGAATTGAGTCATCACAGCTCTTACTAGGCGGACATACTTAGCCATCGTATCATCCCTTGCCTCAAACTCTCCCTTCACCTGGGATATGATCAACTTCGAGTCTCCATAGACCTTCAAGTTCGTGAGTCTTAGTGTCCCTGCTAGGCCGAGGCCAGCTATCAGAGCCTCAGATTATACTTCATTGTTTGTGGTTGGGAAGTCTAGCTTCATAACATATTTAATCAGAAACCTATCGGGGCTTTGTAAAACTAGCCCTGCTCCACTTGAATTTGTTTTTGATGCTCCATCAAAATAGAGAACCAAATATTCCTTTTCCTTAACGTCCTTTCTTTTGCCTCCTTCATCAACTTCTGTGTCTTGAGGTATAGTGTCTTTCTGCCCCCCGACTTCTTGCTTGGGTATGGTACATTTCACCACGAAGTCAGCCAATGCCTGGGCTTTTATTGCCGTTCGTGGCTTGTACTTGATGTCAAATTCTCCCAACTCTATTGCCCACTAAATTAGCCTCCCACTAGCCTTGGGACTATAAATAATATTTCTCAATGGCTGATTTGTTAGCACCTCAATTTTATGAGCCTGAAAATAATAACGTAACTTTCTTGAAGCCATAACCAAGGCTAGAGCAAACTTCTCAATAGTTGAATAATTCAACTCAACCCCATGCAGAATTTTGCTAACATAGTATACGGGTTTTTGGACTTTAAGTTCCTCCTTAACCAATACAGCTCTCAAAGCATTTTCTGAAATGGCCAGGTACAAGTATAAGATTTCATTCAGAGCTGGCTTGGCCAACAACGGGGCCAGGGCCATATATTTCTTTAATTCTTCGAATGCCTTCTTGCTTTCCTCAGTCCATATGAAATCCTTAACTTTCTTCAAGGACTTGAAGAACGACAAGCACTTGTCCCCAAATTTGGAGATGAACCTCCCTAATGCAGTAACCCTTCTAGTGAGCTTTTGAACATTTTTGATAGTTTTTGGCGGTTCCATGTCCAGGATTGCTTTTATTTTATCGGGATTGGCCTCAATTCCTCTCTTGGAGACCATCAGTCCTAAGAACTTTCCAGATCCCACTCCGAAAGCACACTTTGCAGGATTTAGCATCATTTTGTGGTATCTCAGGACCTCAAAAGCTTCCCTCAAATGGGTTACATGGTCAGTCTTCACTAGACTCTTAACTAACATGTCATCAACATAAACTTCCATGGTCTTGCCAATAAGATCCTTGAAAATCTTATTTACCAACCTTGGATAGGTGGCTCCTGCATTCTTGAGACCAAACGCCATAACAAGATAACAATAAACACCAAAGTCAGTGATGAATGATACATTTGGAATGTCATTCTTGTGCATCTTGATCGAATTGTATCCACTAAATCCATCCATGAAGCTCAACATCTCATGTCCAGCAGTAGAATCTATTAATGTATCTATCCTTGACAATGGGAAATAGTCCTTGGGGCATGCGTCATTCAAATCGGTGAAATCCATACACATCCTCCATTTTCCATTAGCCTTCTTTACCATCACAGGGTTTGCTAACCATTCTGGAAATTATATCTCCTCAATGAAACCAACCTCTAAGAGTTTCTCTACTTCTTGTTTAATAGCCTTTTGCCTCTATGGAGCAAAGCTTCTTTTCTTTTGCTTCACTGTCTTTCGATTTGGATCCATATTCAGCTTGTGAGTGATCAGTTCTGGGTCTATGCCTGGCATATCATCTGCTGACCATGCAAACACATCACTATTTTCTTGCAAAAATTTCACCAACTTCCCTCTAATGGGCTCCTCTAGTGTTGCTCCAACGAAAATCACTTTCTCAGGATCCTCGGGAGCCAAAGGAATCGAAACCAAGTCTTCTTCTAGCTTCCCTCTTTTCTCATCATTCCCTCGGATATCCAGATCTTCAATAGGCAGAACCTCCCCCCCAACTTTATCTACCCTCCGAGAGGCCACCTAACAACTCCTAGCCATTTTTTGATCCCCTCTCTCTTCTCCAATCCCATTCCGGGTGGGAAACTTCATAACTGAATGGTAAAAAGAAGGGACTACCTTGAAGACATGTATCCCTGTTCTTCCCATTATTGCGTTTTAGGTTGAACTAGCCTTCACCACCACAAAGTCCAACATCTATGTTTCTTGGATTGGTTCCTGACCTATGGTTGTTGGCAACTTAATTATCCCTTCTACGGGGCATTCCACTCCTGCAAATCTATATATTGGAATATCGGACGGGGTCAGTTGAGAATCATTATAACCCATCCTTAAAAAGGTATCATGGAGCAAGATATCCACTGAAGCACCATTATCTACAAGGACCCTCTTCACCGGGCTGTTCCCTATTATTGGTGTTATGACCAGCGGGTCGTCATGAGGAAATTTCACACCCTCCAAGTCAGAATCATCAAATGCCATTGTTACTTCTGTCCTGGCCCTCTTCGGGGGTTCCCCAACAATGTGCATAACCTCTCTGGTATACATGTTTTTGGAGTTCTTGGATAATCCAGTAGCAGTTGGTCCTCTAAAGATTGTATTTATCACAGGCTCTCGGGGTCGTGGTCCTCCAAAGACTGCATTTATTACGGGTCCCCTAGGTTGGGGATTCCGCCCCTGATTGTATTGGTCCCTCCTACGATCTTCAAAGTTCTTTCTCCCATTGTTATTCCTATCTCCTCTTTCCCTAGTGTACTTGCTCAATCTTCCTTTTTGAATGAGGAACTCTATTTCATCTTTTAATTGCCTACACTCATCAGTATCATGACCATCATCCTTGTGATATCTGCAATATTTGCTCTTATCTAGCTTGGTAGGATCAGTCTTTAAAGGTTTAGGCCAACGAATATCTCGATCTTTCTCGATTTCCATCAAGATCTGGCTTCTAGGGGCATTTATCTTAGCATATTCAGTGAACTTTTGCCCAGGTCCTCCCTTCTACGGGGTTGAATCAAGGTTTAGCTCAGTTCTAGGATACTTGTCCTTAGTAATATATTCTAGATCAGTTTTCCACTTCTTGCCTCCAGTGGGCTCGTTACTTACTACTGTCTTCCTCATGCTCTCCTCCACTTTGATGTATTTCCCTGCCCTATCTTGGAGCTGCAAAATGCTTTCAGGGGGCGCTTAGCCAAGGACATCTTGAAAAACTCGTCCCTAGTTCCCTGTTGCAGTGCTATCATAGCTACCTTGTCATCGAGGTCCAGGACTTTTAAAGCTTCCTTTGTGAAACGATTCAGATAGTCCCTCAAGGACTATTTTGCTCCCTGCACAATGCTCATGAGGGATGCTAAACTTTTCTCATGCACTCTCCCGTTGATGAATTGCTTAATAAAAGCCTGACTTAATTCTCTGAATGACCCAATATAGTTCGGGGGTAAACGACTATACCATCTTTGAGCCATCCCCGACAGGGTTTGAGGAAAGGCCCGACACTTAGTAGCATCATTCACGGGCTGCAACAACAACGCATTAGAGAATGTCCTGACATGATTAGCGGGATCTCCAGTACCATCAAAAGCTTTGATAGTGGGCATCTTGAACTTCCTTGAGATATGGGCACTCATTATCTCTTCAGTGAATGGTGGAGTAGGGTCATCAGGATCTCCATAGGGAAGAAGATTGCTTGGATCAGCTCTTGGGACAACAATCCTTCTTTATGACAGATCATCCAGGTCTATGTTTGGAGGAGGATTTCTCCCCCTAGGTGGTAGTGGGGGTCTGGGGGCCTGGTGCACCTCCAAGTCGCGCTTCAGCCTTTGAATCTCAGCCTCATGAGCCCTGATTCTCTCCTGCACTTCTTGGGGATTTATTACTCGGGTGCTCCTGGGACATTGGTTACCATCAGGCATCGGCTCTTTGCCAACACGTCTCTTTCTTGGGGCCACTTCATAATCCAAAGATTCAGAGTCTCTTTCAGTATAAGGACCAGAAAATTCCTGATCCTCCGGGATAGGAGCCAAACCTTGTATGTAGGGGGTGTTTGCCCTCGTGCTTCACTCCGTCCAGCATGTCCGCTTCCTCCAACCTTGGGGTAAAGGGGCATCCCATAAGGGGGGTTGGTGGTCACAATAGTTGAATACTCTTACCCAACGGGTCGAGAATTCACAGGTGTATGTAGCTGTTGAAGTTGGGGATTCGTCCCTTGAGGAGCTGGGGGAATCGTCCCTTGAGGTTGAGGTTCAGTTACCCCTACCTGGGCTCCTCTTTGGGTGGCGAAATAGGTTGAATGCGGAGGTACCTCCACTGTTGACGAAATCATTTGGGTCGTCCCCGCTGGTGTTCCTCCTTCAAGGGCGCTGCTTCCTCTCCGTATTCTCGCCATGGTTGTTGTTGTATTTCCCACAAACGGCGCCAAATTTTATGGATTAAAAACTAGGGTTTATTAATTTCTATATTTATCACTAAGGTTTGGGAGCTCAAGGCCTTTAATGGCTGCTCTCGTGTTTCATAGCTTAACTCTGCCTTTACGAGATGCCTACGTATCTCTGTGAGTTAGATAATCAAGCCAAAAAATGTAGTTCTGATTTGTGGGGTGAGGCCCTTTATATAGATGTTGGGAGTCCTTGAATGAGAGTATATCTAGGAGACTTGGTGGGTAAGTCTCAGAATTAGAATGGACTTTGGAGTCCTAGGAAGTAGGAAATTGATTCCTTATCCTATGAGGTCCCTTGGAGGCCGATCTACAGAGATTTATGCCCTTATTGGGACTCATCTTGACAACTGATTTATCCCTTACTAATTAATTACGAAATTAATTAATATTCAGGGTTTTGGGCCCTTTCTGATTGGGCTTTGTTATTGGACCGTATCTGGTCTAATTAATTTTAACACCAATTATATTCCTAGGCTATTTTTGGGCCCCTTTCAAGGGTCTTGGGCCTCTTCTAATGGGCTTAACAACTAGCCCAATTAATGCGATATTAATTACGCATTCAGGGTTTATTTATTTTATTCCCTATCAGTTGGGTTCACCTCTGTTCAAAGTATATGAAGTGAATTTCAGTGAAGAGGAGTTGATCATAAAGTAAGAACTTGTTTATGAGGACAATGAAAAGAAATGCAAAGAAATAACTCCACCTTCTAAAACTGAGAAGAAGCCCATGGTGGATCAAACTCCTAAGAAGTCAATCAAGGAGATTAAGACTAGGAATGCAGGGAAAGAAGAAAAACAAAAATGGGAAGATTGGGATAAACAAAAGCAATAACTTTGCATTTGTTGCAGATGCTCCTAGGAAACCGTGTCAAAACTGTAGCTCAACAAATTATCCAACTCACCTTTGTAAAAAGGCTGTTAGTGAGTCAAGATTGGGAGTATGCAAATATAAAGAAGCAAAGACTGAAGATTCATATTCCTTCTGTGATAAGTTTAATTGCATTCCTTGCAACATGAAAGTGATAACAAGTTGCCACAAGCTGAGAGTGGATGTAGCGACTGGGATTTTCGTGATGTATTTATGTGAATAGAATAAAGTTTCGTGCTATAAATGTGGATTATGTGGAATTATGTATATAAAATAAAAGGTTAAATGATTTTTCTGGTTTATATATAAATTCTGTGAAATAGTAATAAGGAACAGGTAAGGTCTCGTTCCAGTTTGATGAGTCAGCTAAGGGCTTAAGCTGTGATAGTCGGGTCGTCAAGTAGAACGAGACTCGTTTTTCAAAAGATGGATCGAACTATAATGAGTTGTGATAAATGTGAAGACCTCTGTGTGTCTATATGATTTGAGTTTGTAATTAAAAAGTTATTTTGTTAATTATTTTATCACGTGATTGTTACTCGCATAATTAGTAATTAAAAAGAGCATTATATGCTAAGATATATAAATGAGAATGGTGGTGCCTAGCGTGATGTGAATGTGTGTTATTTGTGGGTATGTGTATGGATTGTAAATTCGTGAGCTTTTAAATGTTTTAAAAAGGATTTATTTGATTTAGATAAAAAATTTATGGTCCTTATATATTTTCTATTAAATAAATAAAATATGATCAAGGTGCGAAATTTGTTTCATTAGTTCTGGAATAATCCCAGATACTTTTTAAAAATGATAGTTGGAATTATTTGGATGCTCTGATATTTAAAAATGATTTAATGAAGTTTATTTCTAATATTTGGGATTTATTTGTAAAATCCCTAATAAATAATCTATTCGCTCAAAATTTTATTTAAAAATACGGGTGAAGAGCTAATTTCATATCCTTTATTTTAATAATAAGAGTGGTATCCTTTCCAGATTTGTAAGATAAGTTTGTATTATCAAAATTGCTTAGTGTATTAGAGAATTAGAAAAGGGAAAAAGAAAATTCATAATTTATTTTACCAATTACCAAATTGCCCTTTGGAAATTATATGTACACCCTCACTCCCCCTTTTTCCTTTCTTTCTCACCCAGTTGTCTCTCTCTCTTTTCTCTCGAGCTCTCTCGACTCTCTCTCTCTCTCTCTCTCTCTCTCTCTCTCTCTCGATTTGGATAACAGAGGCATTCCGGCTAGGAAAAGGGAGGATATCTTTGGTGGCAGTAGCTCAGGTTCCGTAAAATATGAAAGATTTTTTAGGCAAGTAAATCTGCCTTCTATTATGAATTGATATAGAAAGTATATTACTGATGCCATGATAAAACGAAATTTCTTTGTTATATTTGTTGTTGATTCTTGAGAAACCCTAAAACTGTTCCCTGGAATAAGCTAGTTATAAGTCCATATGACGATCCCTAATAGTAACCCCTTGTTTCTAAAACTTGTTATCTTATCCCTATACTTTGTTAACTTATGATCCTTTGATCTTAAAGAGAGCCTTATGAAGTTTTCACATGATATATCTTGTTAACCGAGATCCCCTGATATCCTTTATGACTTGTTACATATAGTTCTTTGGAACTATCCTTATTGTGAACTTATACACTTGTTCAATGTTTGATCAATACCTTTAACTTATGACCCCTATATACATTCGACTTGTTCACTTTCCATGAATTCTTGAATTGACCTTAAGAATGATTTTTGACTTGTAAAAATCCAATTGATTTCACTTATCGGTAATGTTAAAACTGAATTTAGATAAACTTCTTATATTCTAACATAAGGGTTTTCCAAATGAATTCCTTGAATATTGGATAGAGACGTAAGAGACTAGTGGGACTAGTCCAGTCATATAAGAGACTAGCAGGGCTAGTCCACTATAAGGCTGAAATATGCCATAGGTACCTTAATGACCGAATGAAGGTCAGTACGGGCTGATCACCCATATTAAATTTAAATGATGGATATTCCAATCAAGGGTTCTTTACTATTTTATAAAAAGGGTAATTTATATCTTTGATAAAGCAACTTGCTTAATTACTTGAAATGAAACAGAATGAGTAGTATCTACTTTAAAGTTATGAAACTTGGTCGAGAACCCTGTCATTTTACTTTGTTATTGATTCTCGGAGATTGAATAATTGTTTCCTTTTAAAGTGAGAAACTTCTTGAGAACCCTGTTATTGATTTGTGATGAATGTTGGCTTTCTCCCAAACTTTGAATCTTGAAAACCTGGAACTTTTTTTCAATGCCTTTACCTAGCCGTTAAAAGATTACTGCCACCTAGTTCAGTTTTGTTCAGAAATAGAATGCCTTCCCATGTTCCAGAGACCCCAACCCCTGAGCGAGAGCCTGCTGTACCCGTGCCTTCCCATGTTGGTGGCAATTTAGCCCAGGACCGAGACTTTGTGTACTCTCGTATCCCTGAGTTGGGAGCATTGGTAGATAGGCTGGCACGTAAGTCTAGGCAGTAGACATCAGTGCTAGAGACCGAGTGGAGAGTTCGTATTGAGATGGTGGAACAGGTTGCCCGTAGACAGGTGGATGAGGGACCATCTGCCAGTGATGCTGAGTCCGAGGCCCGAAGAGTTCATAAGATTATTCGTTGGATGCTTTTAGTGTTGAGGGAGATTATTGATTTCGATGGTTAGTGAGTTTATGAGATCAGGCAGGACATCTAGTGGAGCCCATAGTTCTTATGGTTGTTCCTTTTCAGCGCCGGTAGGCTTTGGGAAACTTTGTCAGATGTCGGGATCCCTTTTTCTTTTCACGCTGTATTGTATTTTAGAACTTAGTGTTGGTTGTAGAAGTAGTTAGGTAGAAGTTAGGGGTAGATATGGGGATATTTTCCAGCTTTCCCTCTGTTTAACCCTGCTATGTTATTGTATCTGATTCCTAGAACTCACTATATTAGAACTATTTATCTATGTACTTTGATTATCTTATAAGAAACCGATGAATTCCATAAACTATCTATCTATGCATCTTGTTTCTATATTGCGGAATCTTAAGTTTCATAAACTATTTACATATCCTATTTTCCATGTAACCATATTCAGATATCTGTTGATAATATATCTTTTGTCATGTGAGAAGCCTAACCCGTAAGTGAATTATGTAGTAATAGGATTGCATGAGCAACTGGGTAAAACTTAAAACCCACAAACTATTTCTAAAAGAATCTGTATTGCTATGTATGCCATGCTATCGTATTGCTAAATAGTTGCTCATCAGGTTTATAAAATGGCCACTTCACCAAATCACCAAGAAGAAGAAACTCAAACTCAAAACAAGAGCAAAACCAAGACACCCCCATGATGAACCGACTCTTCCAACTCTTGCAACAACCCCCAGTCCCTAGAGTCGGGAACTTCAAATATTTTCAATCTGTTCATCCCCCAGAGTTTGTAGGTTTTCCCGATCCGATTAAAGCTCAATCCTGGTTGAAAGAAATAGAGAAGGCCTTGAGTTTGAGGAAGTTAAGGACAATAAGAAGGTGCAGTATGCAAGTTATTACCTTAAGGATGATGCTAGTTACTGGTGGGAATCTACTAAGGCGTTGCTGGAAAGAGAAGCTATATCTTGGGAGAAGTTTACGGAGCTATTCTTGGAGAAGTACTTACCGAGTTACATGCAAGACCAGTGAGACATGAGATTTCTGGATTTGAAGCAATGGAACATGACGGTAGCTGAGTATGAAGTGGAGTTTTAAGAGTTGGCAAGGTTTGTGCCCGAGTATGTGAATACAGAAGCAAAGAAAGCTAATAAATTTCAACAAGGACTTAAAACATGGATTCGTAGTCAGGTGGATCTTCTTGATATAAGGACTTACGCTGCTTTGGTACATAAAGCTATGATCGTAGAAGGAGAAAGAGAAGCAACTAAAAGGGAAAGTGAAGGAAATAAAAGAAAGTTTGAGGAATCAGAACAAGATCAAGGAAGTTCCAAGTTTAGAGGGATGTTTGGAACGAATGTGGGAAATCAATACCAGAAATTTCAAAGGTTTAAGCCTAGAAATGGGATTCAAATAAATTGTTTTCAGAAAGCGGGACAGTCAACGAAGGAGAGTAGACCACAGATTCAGGAGTGCAAGACTTGTGGAAAGAGGCACCCCAGAAAATTCAATAAGCTCAACGTGACGTGTTTCAAGTGTAACCAGAAAGGGCATTATTCATCTAAATGCCCAAACGGTCCGGGAAAGCTAGAGCTGGCTTATTTTAAGTGTGGAAAAGTTGGCCATATGGCAAAGAATTGCAAGGAGCCTGTTCAGAAGGCAAATGTTCTTAGGATTGCTGGACCACCGCCTCCACCACCACAAATAGTTCAGCCAAGGGCGCGAACATTCATTACGATAATGAAAGATGTAGTGCATGATGTAGATGTGGTAGCAGGTACACTTGCTATAAATTTAGTAGAAGTCAAAGTGTTAATGGATTCTGGAGCTACTAGATCATTTATCTCTGAAAATGTTGTGGATAGAATGAAGTATGATGTGTACCCATTAGAATCTAACTTGATTATAGAAGTAGCAAATCAGGAAAGAGTTATTTCCGATAGAATTTTTCCTAATTGCGATATTGTTATAAAAGGTCGATACTTTTCTGCTGACTTAATTCCATTTAAGTTAGGAGACTTCGTTGTTATTCTCGGAATGGATTGGTTAGCAAACCATGATGCGCAAATTGAGTGTAGAAATAAGAAAGTGAAATTGAGAACCAAGGATGGAGCTGAAGTGATATTGAAAGGAAAGAGGGGAGATAAGAAATTTCTAATGGCAATTCAGACAATGAGATTGTTACGACAAGGATGCGAAGCTTACTTGGCTAATGTGAAGAATGTAGAGAAGGAATTGTTAAAGATTAAAGGCATTCATGTAGTTAAAGAATTTCCTGATGTATTTCCAGATGAATTACCTGGACTACCTCCAGATCGAGAGATTGAGTTCATGATTGATTTGGCTCCTGGAACGGAACCAGTTTCAAAAGCCCCTTATCGAATGTCGCCTATTATAATGAAGGAACTAGCGACACAATTGCAAAAATTATTAGATAAAGGAGTTATTCGACCGAATGTTTCCCCGTAGGGAGCACCGGTGCTGTTCGTAAAGAAGAAAGATGGAAGCATGAGATTGTGTATCGATTACCGCGAATTGAATAAGTTGACTATCAAGAATAAGTACCCTCTCCCACGAATCGATGACTTGTTTGATCAGCTGAAAGGAGCTACGTGTATTTCCAAGATCAACTTAAGATCTGGATATCATCAGTTAAAGATCAAGGAAGAATATATACCCAAGACGGCGTTTTGAACGAGATACGAACATTATGAATTCTTGGTAATGGCGTTTGGATTGGAAAATGCGCCAGCTGCTTTTATGGATCTTATGAATCGAGTATTTAAGAAATACCTAGACAAGTTCGTGATAGTGTTTATCGATGATATATTGATTTACTTAAAGTCAGAAGTGGAGCACACAGAGCATTTGAGGATTGCTTTGAAAATTATGATGAAAAAAAAATTGTATGCGAAATTTTCCAAATGTGAGTTTTGGTTGAAAGAAGTTCAGTTTCTTGGACACGTAGTCAATAGTGAAGGGATCAAAGTGGATCCTGCAAAGATCAAAGCTGTTATGAATTGGGAAATGTTAGGAATATGTTGTGTACCTGATGATATTAAACAAAACACCTTAGTATATTTAATTTAGTGATTTTGTAGCTTTCAACGGATGATCACTTCAATATCCGTTGAAAAAGTAGCTTATGTATTAATAAGTTTAGTAGCACATTTCTGCATATTGTGATACCTTAGAGAACTAGATGTTGTAGAATGTTTTAAGTCATGTTGACTACTAGATTGATATGCAAGATAGGTTGGCTAATTGTAAATATTAGATGACTTGTAATATTGTATAGGTGAAATAGAGTTAACTACTATGAAGATGCTCTCAACGGATGTTCCACAAGGTTTCAACGGATGATCAACTAAAGCTTCAACAAATGTTTAGCCAGACTCTCAATGGATGATCCAACATAGTCTCAACAGATGATCTAACTGAGTTTCAACGATGAACAAATTCAAAAAGAGCAGTTGATAATGACTTCATAGTCACATGCGTTGATTGTATGCAAATGGAATGTGGCAGCCTATTTACAGGTTTTAGAGAACAAAAAAGCATTTCCATTTCCATGCTAAACTGAAGATATTCAAAGATGCTGGACGGGGAAATGAAGCAGCATGAAATTAGACTAGAAATAATTTGTCTTATTTGTTTTATCTTTTTATCATGTAACTTGGTGATATATAAACCAAAGAGTAGCAAGTAGAACATTATCGAAGTTAGTAAGCAATTACCAGAGAAATAGAAAAAGCCATATCTGTAAAAGAATTTCTCTGTTTTTGTGCGTTCAACTTGTAAGCAGCTGTGTGCAAACTTTACATCACAGAGTTCTCATATTAATATATATATCTCTGGTGGATAAATTCAATCCACCAGAAAGTTTTTAAATACTTGTATTTGATTACGTTGTGTATGATTTCTTCAATACTTTCATTCCGCACTATAGCTAAATCAAACACTATTATATATTCATAGTAGAACAGTTCTTAAATTTTAAAAGTAGCAATAATTACATTCAACCCCCTTCTGTAATTCTTTGTTGTATTGTTTGGTAATAACAATTGGTACCAGAGCAAGCTCTTGAAGAACAAAGAGTTTAAAGATCACAACAACTAACAAGATGAGTAGAAAAGATGTTGGAGTAAAAATTCCATTTCTGGACAAAGACAACTATAACCATTGGAAGGTGAAAATACACCTGCATCTCCTCTCTCAAGTTGAAGAATATGTGGACTGTATTGAGAAAGGTCCTCATGTTCCTATAAGAGCTGCTACATGAAATGAAACATCTATCCCAAAGCCTGGAGCAGAATGGTTTGATCCATATATTGAACAAGTTCATAAGGATAAGAATGCCATGAACATTTTGTTTAATGGTGTTGATGGTGACATGTTTGACAACATCATCAATTGCAAAACTGCCAAAGATGTATGGGATACAATTCAAGTTATATGTGATAGAAGTGAGTAGGTAAGGAAAAATAAAATACAACTCTTAATTCAGCAATATGAGCATTTTCATAGTGAATAAAGTGAGTCACACTGACATATTTAGTAGATTTAAAAAACTACTAAATGCTCTAAAGTTGCATGGAAGAGTCTATCAGACAAAAGATTCAAACCTCAAATTCCTTAAATCTGTGCCAAAAGAATAGAAGCCCATGACAGTCTCACTAAAAAATTCTAAAGATTACCAGAAATATACCTTGGACAGACTGTATGGGATTTTAAAGATCTATGAGCTTGAAATAGAGCAAGATGAGAAGCTGGAGAAAAGAAGAAAGAAAGGAGGATCCATTGCATTTGTTGCTGAGCAAGAGAAATAGAAGGAGACAAAGGTTGAAGATGTGGAATCTGCACCAAACCCTAGAGTTTGTGAAGGCAAAGGAAAAAGGCTAGTAGATGAACATGAAGAACATCTTAGTCAAGATGATATGGATGACATAGATGAGTATCTGGATTTTTTATACAGAAGGTTTGCCAAACTCAAATTTAAGAAGAATTTTGGAGCATCCAAGCCTAATAGAAATATGGTTGACAAGTCAAAGTTCAAATGTTTCAAATGTGGCTTGCATTTTGCAAATGAGTACAAAAAGCTTGATTCTGAAAGAAAGAAGTTTGAGCCTGTGGATTACAAAAAGAAATACTTTGAGCTGCTCAAACAGAAGGATCGGGCCTTCCTAACTCATGAAAATGACTGGGCTGTAGATGGATTAGAGGAGGATGAGGATACAAGCTATGTAAATCTAGCACTTATGGCCAAATCAGATGAAGCAGAGGTCAGTTCATCCAGTAATCAAGTAATCACTACTAATCTAGCACATTTATCTAAAACTGAGTGCAATGATGCCATAAATGACATGTTTACTGAATTATATCATCTACGTGTTACACTCAAATCTCTCACTAAAGGAAACACTAAAATTAAATAGAACAATTTGTTTTTAAGTGAAAGGAATCATGTGTTAGAATCTCAATTTGTTAAGTTTGAGAAACTAAATATGGAGTACAAGGTTGTTAAAGATGAACTTACTGAATCCTTAAAGAAAGAGAATATTTTAAGAAAGCAACTTGAACGAGAACAGGAAGTAATAAGGCATGGAAATCATCTAGAGATGTCCATGCTCGAATTACTAAAGTTCAAGGTATAGAATCCTTATATGATGAAGCATGGAAAAAGAGCAAAGAGATACTGAATCCCTACTTGGAAGAAGGACTTTCAACGGATGTGGATTCGACCGATGATGAATGTTATCCTTCGAAAGATCAAAAGAATTATCCGTTGAAAGATAAGGAACCCCATTCGTTGAGTTAAAGAAAACCAGTTAGCAAATCTCAGCTAGCTAAGTTAAATGAGAAATATGGATCAGTTTCCAACAACTTTGTTCCAGGAGAAACAAGTCAAATATAAAAGAACAAGAGAGTCAATATAGGACATTTGTCAATCAAATAATTGAATGGCGGATTGAATAAAATTGAGGTTAAAGCAGGATATAAAAGGAAAAATAATAGAAATGGGAAAGTTGGAATTAACAAACATAACAACTACACACCTGATAAATATGCACCGAGAAAAACCTGTGTGAAGTGTGGTAGTGTTAATCATTTGTCTGTTAATTACAAACTTGCTATGCCTGCACCCATGTTTGCACCTCCCTTTTTCTTAACATGCCTACCATGCATGTGATAGCTATGCCTGCACATAATTTGAATGCACAATTCGCTAATATGCCATTTGCATAAAATCCTTACTATGCTACATTCAGTATGCCACAAATGCCATTTAGCATGCCTTACTGGAATAACATATTTGCACATAATATGCCTTTTCATGTTAATCATCTTGTGCATGATAATTCTATAATGATGAATGGTTTCAAAGGTCCCACTCAAATGACTAAGGATGAATCTCAAATACCTAATTCAAATAAAGAAAGGTCTAAGAAACCTAATAAAAGGGCTAACAAAATAGGACCCAAGGAAACTTGGGTACCAAAATCAACTTTATTTAATTTTGTTGTGTGTGGGGAAACAAGAAGAATCTTTGGTATTTGGATAGTGGGTGCTCAAGCCACATGACTGGAGATTCTACCCTGCTCATTAAGTTCAAGGAGAGGGTTGGCCCAAGTATTACTTTTAGAAATGACAGCAAGGGTTATACTGTAAGATATGGCTTGATTTCTAAAGACATGTCATCATTGAGGAAGTTGCCCTAGTGGATGGACTCAAGCATAATCTCTTAAGTATCAGCCATCTTTGTGACAAGGGCAACTCAGTAACATTCAATTCTGAAGCATGTATTATGACCAACCAGAAAACCAATAAAGTGGTCCTCACTGGAGTGAGAAAAGGGAATATGTATCTAGCTGACTTCAACTCATCAAATGCATAATCTGTCACTTGTCTCTTCAGCAAGAAAAGTCAAGATGAAAATTGGCTATGGCACAAGAAGCTATCACACCTTAACTTCAAGACTGTGAATGAACTAGTCAAGAAAGATTTGGTAAGAGGCATTCCTCAAGTGGAATTCTCAAAGGATGGATTGTGTTATGCCGGTTAGAAATGAAAGCAAATCAAGGCATCATTCAAAAGGAAGCTGGAATCAATAATTGAAGAACCTTTTCAATTACTACACATGGATTTATTTGGACCAGTCAATGTGTTGTCCATCTTAAAGAAAAGATAATGCCTAGTAATTGTGGATGATTTCTCAAAGTTCTCTTGGACATATTTTCTCAAATCCAAAGATGAAGCTAGTGAAATCATCATAAATCACATAAGGCAAGTCAACAATCATCCTGATTCAAAAGTTAAAAGAATCAGAAGTGACAATGGAACTGAGTTCAAGAATTTCGTGATGAGATTATTTGTGAAGAGAATCGGATCATGCATGAGTTTTCAGCAGCAAGAACCCCATAACAAAATGGAGTGGTGGAATGGAAAAACAGATCTCTTGTTGAAGCTGTAAGAACAATGCTAGAAGAATCAAAGTTTCCTACATACTTTTGGGCTGAAGCTGTAAACATTGCATGCTACACTCAAAATATTTCTTTGGTTAATCAATCAAAGTTCATGACTCCCTACCAATTGTTCAAGAACAGGAAGCCAACATTAAAAATTTTACATGTCTTTGGCTACAAATGCTATATCTTAAAGAATCAAACTGATCAGCATGGAAAGTCTGATGCCAAAGCAAATGAAGGCATTTTTGCTGGATATGCAGTTGGAAAAGCATACAGAGTCTACAATCTCAGAACCACTATTGTTATGGAATCTGTACATGTTGTGTTTGATGATAAGAAGATTGAAGGACTGCAAGGTGGAGATTTCCATGAAAGCCTCAAATTTGATAATGTTTAGATGATTTGTGATCAAAGTGATCAAAAAACAATGTCTAAGGATAATGCAGAAAAATCTACAACAAATGAAGCACAAAATTCAACATCCGTCAATAAACCAAGTGGATCATCCGTTGAGAGACAATCTGCATCATCCGTCGAAAGGAAAAGATCAACATCCGTTGAGCCATCAATAGAATCTGAAAATCAATATAAATCACAGTTAGAAAGAACACTATCATCAAGTTATAGATCCATAAACTCAGGGGGAGTTTCTTCTAATCAAACTCAATCACACATCAAGACAATCATGAGGCCTCTTCATCTAGAGCTAATCTACCATAACAAAGAAAATGGACTAGAGATCACTGTTAGGGCGAAAACACGCGCTAATATTCATGCAAGTATATGGGTTCGCAAGTAGTATAAGATATAAATCAGATTCGTTCCCACAGAGACTAGTTTAGGTTAAGTTCAATTTATGCACCTATGCAACAATGTATGGTTATCGCTCAATGCTAAGACAAATAACAAATTGGGTTTTTATTAAACTAAGAGATTATACTAAATAACATTAACTAAGAGAATTGAGGTTGAATTACTATATATGACAAACATGGGATCCTAACTTCATTATATACTTCATTCAATAGCCTTATTGTTCTTAACCTTAGCATGTGATGGTGATGACACTAATCAGATAACACAAAACTGATAAACGCCAACTTTCATTGCACGAGTACCATTCTACCAGACATCCACAAAAGAGATAGAAGCTGAATAGGCACCAATTATATTGAGACCCTATATGTCTATAGAATTTGACAACATAACGGTTTAAGAACAAGTTATCTATCTTGATTACATAGGGCAAGTAAAACGGTTAGAGTTACCTACGAATCATGCATACACATACATGAACCTATGCTAACATGGCAAGTTCTAAACCTCTATATTCACTGTCACTTCAATAGAGATTAACACGCTATCTTATATGTTAGCTACGCACATAAGACGAATAAGCACAACCAATACTAGGATATCATACAATCACCACACACCAAGATATCGAAACAATTAATTATTGAAATCCATAAGTAAATCCGCTAGAACCCCATGACAACGATTAGCCCATAATCGAACTCACCGTCACCATGGGTTCCAATGAAAGCATGGTATAAACAAGGTCTTAATAAACTAAATAATAATCAAAGTACGAATAAACGAGATCTAGGTTCAACAAGAACGAAAACGAGCATTCAAAGTTACAACTAATTCAAAGTACGAATAAACGAGATCTAGGTTCAACAAGAACGAAAACGAGCATTCAAAGTTACAACTAATTCAAAGAATCACAAGTTGAAAACAAGATCTTCTTTTTCGGAGTTGTTCTGTGCTTCTAGGCCTTCTCCTTGGTATCCCAATCTTCCCGGATGATGAAAACCCTTTTTTTAAGTATATATACGCCCCTAGTGGACCTGGACCCTTAAAATCGTCAAATTCTACTCAAAAAAGGCTTTTTCAGCGAAATCAGCGACCAGCCGCCTCCTGAGCGGCCGCTCAGCTCTGCTGAGCGGCCGCTCAGCTACTGACTGGGAAAAATATTATGATGAATCTTGTTTTGACCATAACTTGAGTTCTACTCGTCAGAATTAGGCGATTCAACTGCCCACGCGAAGCTATTGAGATTCTCTACAACTTGACAATGGCCTTGGCTTCCAATTATGATCACTTTTCATCATATTTCCTTTAAAAGCTCTTTTCTTCATATAACTGATACCTGAAATGCAATAACACAAAAACACATCAAAATACCAACAACTTGAGTCCAAAACACCAATTTAAGCTTGTAATAAAGCATTCCAAGTGGATATAAAATCCACTTATCAATCACCCATTTGAATTAATCATTGGTGATGCATCTTCAAGAGTGCAAACACGGAAAGCAACTCAAGAAGAATGTCTATACAACAACTTTCTATCTAAGAAAGAGCCCAAAAAGGTAGATGAAGCTCTGTTGGATCCTGATTGGCTTTTAGCTATACAAGAGGAGCTAAACCAATTTGAAAGGAATATAGTATGGAAGCTAGTACCCAAGCCTAAAAAAACGAATCCTATTGACACCAAGTGGGTATTCAGAAACAAGATGGATGAGAATGACATAGTAGACAGGAACAAAACTAGAATGGTTTCTAAAGGCCACTGTCAACAAGAAGGAATATATTTTGATGAGACCTTTGCTCCTTTTACAAGACTTGAAGCCATCAGAATCTTTCTAGCCTATGCAGCCCATGACAATTTCAAGGTCTATCAAATGGATGTCAAAAGTGCTTTTCTAAATGGAGATTTGGAGGAGGAGGTCTATGCCAATCAACCTCCTGGTTTTGAAGACCCCAACTTTCCAAAATATGTCTACCATCTTTTGAAAGCACTTTATGGACTGAAATAAGCACCTAGAGCCTGGTATGACACCTTGTCAAAGTTTCTTTTAGAAAATCATTTTACAAGAGGTATTGTTGATAAAACTTTATTCTTTAGAAATGTTAATGGCTCTAGTATACTTGTTCATATTTATGTAGATGACATTATATTTGGCTCTATAGATGAGAAACTTTGCAAAAAGTTTGCCAAATTAATGCAAAGTAAATATGAAATGAGCATGATGGGAGAAAATAACTTACTTTCTTGGTTTACAAGTTAAGCAAGTTAGTGATGGAAAAGTCAAACCAAATATATTTTTGATCTTTTAAAGAGGTTTGACCTAATGGATTGCATATCTGCAAAAACTCCCATGGCCACTGCCACTAAACTTGAACTAAACACTATTGAAAAGTCTGTAGATATTTCAAGCTATAGAGGCATGGTTGGCTCACTTTTATATTTAACAGCCAGTAGGCCTGATGTAATGTTTGCTACTTATCTTTGTGCTAGATTTTAGGCTATTCCTAGAGAATCTCATTTAGTAGCTATTAAGAGAATTTTCAGATATCTCAAAGGAACACCAAAACTTGGCATTTTGTATCCTAGAGATTCTGGTTTTGATCTAACTGGTTATTCAGACGCAGATTATACAGGCTATAAAATTGATAGAAAGAGTACTACAGGAACCTGTCAATTTCTAGGAAATAAGCTAGTATCCTGGTTTAGTAAAATGCAAAATTCAATCTCTACCTCTCCAGCTGAGGCTGAATATATTGCTGTTGGTAGCTGTTGTGCACATATTTTGTGGATGAAAAATCAACTGTTGGATTATGGTCTATAGGTGAATAAGATTCCTATTTTCTGTGATAACACAAGGCTATTGCAATTACTGAAATCCAGTACAACATTCAAGGACTAAGCACATTGACATCAAGTACCACTTCATTAAAGAGCATGTCATGAATGGTAGTGTGGAACTTCATTTTGTTCCAAGTGAGAAGCAACTTGCAGATATCTTTACCAATCCACTTGATGAATCCACCTTTACTAGGTTGGTAAGTGAGTTAGGTATGCTTAATTACTCTTAATCTATTTTGATGTC
This sequence comes from Apium graveolens, assembly GCF_009905375.1. Lineage (NCBI taxonomy): Eukaryota > Viridiplantae > Streptophyta > Magnoliopsida > Apiales > Apiaceae > Apium > Apium graveolens. The sequence goes on from NC_133656.1 coordinate 114,246,391, forward strand.
TAAGCAATTTGAAATGCAACCAGAATAATGTTCGATATTTCTTGTCAAAAATGAAATTTTTTCTAAGACAAAATTTACATCTTAACAGATGTTCATTATCCGAATATTCGTTGAATTTAATCATCCGTTAAAATATTAAATATTATTATGGGCACTTTTATCTCGACGGATAATTGTTCAATCCTTATTCATCAAATTGCTCTCAATCCTAGCCGTTAATTCTAAGCATTATCCGTCGAATTTACTTACAACCTATAAGTATATTTCGATGGATAATCATTAGAATTTTGACAGTTTACTTTATTTTTAAACGGCTATTTTGGGCTAATTTGATTGGTTACTTTATTTTATCTTTTAATTTTTGACAGTTTATGTCTGAGAAAGTGTAAAAGCCAAATTCATTTTCATTTTTACTTTTATCTTTCTCAAGCAATTTCTCTAACTCTTTCGTCTCCAAAGCAAAAGCTTTCTTCTCTACAATTACACTTATTCAAAGAAATGGCACCAGTAGTCAAGATCATGTCCCAATCTGGGTTTGTTTATGAAAAGAATAACTTCGTCGCACTGGTGAACAAGGAGATTGCAGCTTCCGAAGATTACCATAAAATGATGGATTTCATTCGAAGTTGCAAACTGAAATATGCTATGTCGGATTCTCCTGTCATATATTGTGAAGTGGTTGAGGAGGTATGGACCACTGCTGTTTACAACTCTAAGGATAAAACAATTACCTTCACTCTTAAAGGTAAAAACTACAGAATAAACAATGATATAATCCGTGCTTGTCTTCAATTGCCTAAGAATAATGCACTAGTTCCACACACTAACATATATGTAAGATTTATGTATGGGTTATTCTTTTGGCCCTGCCAAGCTAGGCGAGGTTAGAAGAAAAGGTCTTAGAAAGGAGTGGAGCTTTCTTTGTGACTCTTTTATTAAAGTCGTTTTTGGAAAAATTAGTAACTTTGATGCTGTGACTTACTCACTTGTTAACATGCTATATATGTTGCTTAGTGACAAGTACCATAACTTTAGTGAGTCTGTCATGTATGAATTAGGCTTTAAGCTAGGAGACATTAAGAAAAGGTCTAAAAACATATATTATGCCAAATCCTTTATGTTGCTAGCTAATTTTGTTTTTGAAGATCTTATCATTGAGAACCCAATCGACAAGCTTGATTGTTGGGTTCTAGAAAGAAGGGTTACTGCTGATTTAAACAGGGCAAACAACCTCAGCGAGGTTCCTCTAGTCTACATGCCAATCATGGAAGGGCCTCAGGTAAGCGAGGTAAACACTTTTGTCAATACTACTTCTCTATCACCAGTTTCTTTGCAGAAAACTATGGCTATAACATCTGTGGCATTGACCAAACAGATGCCTACCCAAGCCACTAAAATAAGAGTTTCCAAACCTAAGTCTCATAGACCACACTCTAGTTCCTCTCAAAAGGAACTAGTTTCAAAATCTACCAAAACTAAAGTGGGGAGTGTGACGGGAAGTAAGTCTGGTGAGGGGTAGGGTGAACATAAAAGAAACCCTAAGGATAAGGATGGAGAGGTGTGTGTAACCTAACCTAGCCACACTGCAGTTTTTGTGACGGCCTCAACCCCGGGGTCAGGAGTTGACATCATCAACAACCACAATAACATATATAATATAATCAATTCCATGATAGGATATAAATACGACCCCTTTACCAAGATCTTTTCCAGGTTTAAGTATGATTTAGGTTACAATCAACACAAGTCTAACTTATAACAAACCGTCCTGACAGAACTAACTTAATACAACAACTCAATATACCATTCTTGGTCCAACACAACTGTGGCGCCCTCCAAACCCGGGTCAGAAGTTTGGGGTCCACACTCACACCTTATTTATAACCTGCTTATAACAATAATAAAGATAATAATAATATATGCAGTGACCCTACTTACCAACCACCACGGACCGCAACAGGTTAAAGTATGCACACAAGCCAAACACACTAATATATTACAAACCATTCAAATCCCAACTATTCTAAACTCAAAACTGAGTATTAAACTTTATTACAACTTTTACAACCTTAAATTATCCCAAAAGAAGCCTATTAGCTCAGCTTCCTCAACCTGAACACCTAGCTCTCGCGCGGGACAGGGGATCCTCTTTACCAATTGGTTCCTTTTTAACTGGAAAGAATATAAACAACATCGCACAAATGAGCTAACTAGCTCAGCAAGTCACAATGACAAAACTGAGAATAATTATCATCAGGTGAACATGATTATGATATCAAGTGAACAATGGATTATAATTTAGAATTGGATATTATACTTTTAATTTAAAAACCAAGGTTAGGCTGCTGATCAGTCACGCACTAACCCCGAGCAAGGCACACAGCATTGCTCTAACTACTGGATCCAATGCACACATTGGCCTAACTTGACCATTATATGGTCTGACCACGAATCTGGTCCACATTTTTATAAAAACAATCCAATTCTAACATAATAACAGAATATGCAATAACAAACAATAACCAGAATCATTAACAGAAATGAGTGTTTAACAATGAAAGGGTTTAATCTTTGTAAGGATCAATAAGGTAATTTAAAAGCTTGGATGCTGGGTAATGAAAGAATTGGATAACAAAGGAATCAACATTTCAGGGTTTCAAAGATTTGAGCTTTCAAAGCATAAAATACAATGGTTTGAAGGTATAAGCAATCTGGTTCCGTGTTTTATATTTAATATGTATGTATTTGTGGAGTAGTATTGTATACTTAAGGTTCGTGTTTGGTATACAACAATCAATGGTATAGAAAGAATAAGGTTCATGGCTCAAGAACAATAACTGGAATCAGGGTTTGGGTTTCAGTGCTTCAAGCACTTGCAATATCAACAAGACTATCAAGTATTACAATATCTCGAGAAAGTTCAGAACACTTGCCTAGTATTAGCTTACTACACTGCACTCGCTTCCAATCACAACCGTCTTACTCCTCAACTATCTGTTTCCCTTTCCTACGTCTTTCCCCTTCTGCTCACATATCATAAGCATCTATCAGTAATCGACTCATAGAATTCTATTCAACACATACTTCTATCTACCCTTCGTTTCACCCAAATTCGATGAACGGATTGAAAGTTATGCAATAATCAAGTAAACACCGAATATATAGACCGATAGTCAATCAACAAGTCACGTATAGCACATAATACATCACGTAATCAATGATATATCATTTATAAAGAAGTCTCGGGTCATAAATAGGCTTTCTGGTTTTTAAAATAAATTTTAAAACATTTTTCGGAATTAAAACGGGTCGTTGGATCAATTTCGGATTAATAAACAGGGTTCGGTTGGCCAATTCTGGCTCCGAAATAATATTAGAATAATTATCGAGCCTTGGAAATAATTTAGAATAATATTTTAAAGCTCAAAACTATTTTTCGGAATTTTTAAATCATTTTTAAATAATTAAATCTAATTAAATAATTACTTAAAATCAATTAAAAATTAATTAAATCAATTAATCAATTAATTTTCAAATTAATTGACCAATTAATTAATTAAAAATTAATTGAAATTAATTTACTAATTAATTTAGATTTATTTTTGAATTAAAAATAATTTTCGGAATTAAATTAATAATTTTCAGAATTTTCAGAAATTAAAAATGAATTTTTATAATAAAAATAAATAGGAAATATGATTTTTGAATATTTTTAAAACAGGAATCCAAAATATGCAACTTCTGGAAACCTGGGGGATTAAACTTCATCATTTACAAAAGTATAGGGGCTAAACTGAAATTTTGCAGTTCACCCCGCCAGAAAACGACGGGTTCGCCGGAGAACTCATCTCCGACACCGTCACACCCTCACAACCTCCAGATCACATACGTACTTCACAAGGAACACAACCATGCCATCAATTTATTCTAATCATCCCGGAGTTGGCCGAAAAATAACCAAGAAACTCGCCGGTTTCCGGCGAGTTCGACGAAAACTTTAAAACCTAACTCCCTCTTCTACAGACCTCGTTGATTCATGAAACTTATACGACTAGATTGCAAATTTCACAGAGAATACAATACACTATACCACAACATCAATCTATTTCATAATAAGAAACCCCTAAATTTCAATTAAGAACATTCATACGGGTTATAAACCCTAATTTTAAAATTCGAAAATCAAACTCAAATTTGAACATGTTATTGAACTCCAAATCAGACGTATAATATATCAAAATCATCAGGAAAACAAGCTCTACAACATGCAATCATCAAATCATACAAACAATCATCCGAACAAAAATTCATATTTTTAATAAATTTAATTCGAAAAAAATAAATTTCCAGAAAATAAACCTTTGATTCTGCAATGAAACAAAGCTCAGAATCTGATAGAACACTTCAAATCCTTCATTTTGGTTACTCAAGCTTTGAAAACAGAGATCGGTAACGCCTTCGTTTTGCTGTTTGATTCTTAGAACAGTTTATGAATATATGATTTTTCTCTGTAAAATTATATAATTATCTGTCTGCAAATGATTTTGATACGAAATAAAATACGGAAAAAGGCTATTTATATTTACGGAAAATTAGTATCCCGTTGGATCATTCCAGATATAAAACGGTACGTTTATTTGTAAAAACTGATCCAAACGGTATCGGTTTTCGGGATAATTATCCAAATCAGTATAATTTGTACTGCGGTCTTGGTCTCAGCGCCTGGTTATACGTATTACGAAGTGATAATTGTGATAGTTTAATAAAAACCTCCCGTTTATCGAAAATACAGGTTTTATTGATTTACCGAAACGAATATTATATCGAAAATGTTGCGCCGGGACCCGCGCAGAACAAACCGTACGCCGGATTGAAAAAGTCGAAACATGGAATATGCTCGGAATATTACAATTAGGTTAGGAAGGAGTTCTTGGAAGAGTTTCGGGTTCAAAAAACGTAGCAACGGGTGACGTCGGTTGGTTCCCGTTTTTATAAAATAGATTTTAATTACCCGAAAAAAGATTTTAGAAATTTCATATGATTCTTATAAATCCATAAATCAACATAAAAATAATTAAGAAGATATGACAATTATTTATATTTTATTTTGGACATATAAAAATTAAAATACTCAATTAATATTATTTTTGAATATCCAAATACAGATATCACTTAACAATTAACTCACATAATAGATACTGAACACACATAATAATTATTTAATAGCAAAAATAATTACACGATATATCCCGGATATTACATCCTCCCCCCTAAAAGGATTCTGTCCTCAGAATCTCCTAAGAAAACAAATGAGAGTACTTTTCTCTCATATTACTTTCTAACTCCCAGGTTGACTCTTCAACCTTTGGGTTTCTCCACAATACTCTTACTAACTTTACCACTTTATTTCTCAATACTTTCTCTCTTTCCTCTAAAATCTCTATCGGACTCTCTACATATGATAAATCTGCCTGAAGCTCTATTGGCTCATATTCTATTACATGCCTGGAGTCTGGATTATATTTCTTGAGCATCGATACGTGAAAAACATTGTGGATATGCTCCATGTGTGGTGGTAATGCCAACTCATAAGCTACTTTGCCAACGCGCTTTAGGATTTCAAAAGGTCCGACATATCTTGAGCTTAGCTTCCCTTTCTTTCCAAACCTCGTTAGTCCTTTCCATGGTGATACTTTCAATAATACCAAGCTCCCTTCTTCAAGTTCCATGTCCTTCCTTGACTGGTCTGCATACTTTCTCTGACAATTTTGTGCGACTATTAATCTCTTCTGGATAATTTCAACAACTTCCTTTGTCTGCTGCACCAATTCAGGTCCAAGTATTTTGCGTTCTCCTAGTTCGTCCCAATATACTGGAGATCTACATTTGCGTCCATAAAGGGCTTCATAAGGTGGCATCCCAATGCTGGCGTGATAACTGTTGTTATAAGCAAACTATACCAGGGGTAAATGCTCGTCCCAACTTCCTTTGAAATTAATAGCACAAACACGTAGCATGTCCTCGATTGTCTGGATCGTTCTTTCACTTTGGCCGTCTGTCTGCGGGTGATAGGCCGTACTCATATTCAATCTTGTTCCCAAACATTCTTGAAAACTCTTCCAGAATCTTGAATTAAACCTTGGATCTCGATCAGATACGATAGACACTGGAACTCCATGACGAACTATAATTTCTTTTAGGTACATATGGACCAATTTGTCGAGCGAAAATCTTTCATTTATAGGCAGAAAATGAGCTGACTTGGTAAGTCTATCCACTATAACCCAAATGGCATCCTGATTAACCCTTGTCCTTGGTAATCCAACTATAAAATCCATGGCAATATGTTCATACTTCCATTCTGGAATCTCCAATGGCTGTAGCAATCCGCTTGTCCTCTGATGTTCTGCTTTAACACTCTGACAGGTATAACATTTGCTAACCCATTCCGCAATTTCTCTTTTCATGTCTGGCCACCAATAATTCTTCTTTAAATCTCTATACATTTTGCTACTCCCTGGATGGATGGAATACCTTGAATTATGTGCCTCCTGTAGAATTTCATTCTTTAACTCCGTCACCGGTGGAATCCAAATTCTAGATGAAAATCTCAGAATACCTTGGTCATCTTGTTGCGTGCATAATTCCTCACCTACCAAACGATTTATATCTTGATCCATTACCTCTTTCTGGCATTTCTTTATTTTCTCCAATAACTCCGGTTGGAAAATCATACTGTACACTTTTGCTTCCTCAGGCTTGCAAATTCTAATCTCCAATTCCAATTTCTAAAATTCTTTATATATCTCTTCAGGTACTGATAGCACATTCAACCTTTCCTTTCGACTTAACGCGTCTGCTACAACATTCGCCTTACCGGGATGATAATTAATCGAGCAATCATAATCCTTGATCAATTCTAACCATCTCCTTTGCCTCATATTAAGTTCTTTATGGGTGAATATATACTTCAAACTTTTGTGATCCGTATAAATCTCACATTTCTCTCCATACAGATAATGTCTCCGAATCTTCAAACCAAATACTATGGTTGCTAACTCCAAATCATGAGTAAGATACCTCTGTTCGTGTGGTTTCAATTGCCTTGACGCATACGCAATCACCTTGTCGTGCTGCATAAGAACACATCCTAATCCTTTGTGAGAAGCATCACTATAAATTACGAAATTCCCTTGATTGTCTGGAAGTGACAAAACAGGTGCCGTGATTAATCGTTGCTTCATTTCCTGAAAACTTTTCTCGCATTTGTCGTTCCATATAAACTTTTCATTCTTTCGTGTAAGCTTTGTCAATGGTGTGGCAATCCTCGAGAAATTTTTAACAAATCGACGATAATATCCTGCCAATCCTAGAAAACTTCTTACCTCGATGGGTGTTCTCGGTCTTTCCCAATTCGTAATTGCTTCGATCTTTTCTGGGTCCACTTTGATCCCTTCATTACTAACTATGTGTCCTAAGAATTGAACTTCCTGTAGCCAAAACTCACACTTCGAGAATTTAGCATATAACTTCTTTTTCCTTAAAATCTCCAAAGCCGTTCTCACATGTTCCGCATGATCCTCTTCCGTCTTTGAATAGATTAAAATATCGTCTATAAACACAATAACAAACTTATCCAAATACTCCTTGAAAATTCTGTTCATCAGGTCCATAAACGCTGCCGGGGCATTGGTCAATCCAAAAGACATCACTAAAAACTCGTAATGTCCATACCTTGTTCTGAAAGCTGTCTTTGGTATATCTTCTGGCTTGATCTTTAGTTGATGATATCCTGATCTTAAATCAATTTTGGAGAAGTACTTGGCTCCCTTCAACTGGTCAAACAGATCATCGATTCTGGGTAACAGATATTTGTTCTTGATTGTCAGCTTATTGAGCTCCCTATAGTCGATGCACAGTCTCATGCTTCCATCTTTCTTCTTAACAAATAATACCGGGGCTCCCCATGGGGATACACTGGGCCTGATTATTCTTTTTTCTAACAATTCATGCAGTTGCTTTGCTAGCTCTTTCATCTCAACAGGCGCCATTCTATACGGGGCCTTGGATACTGGTTCTGTTCCAGGTGCTAAGTCGATTGCAAATTCAATTTCTCTATCTGGAGGAAGTCCTGGTAATTTGTCGGGAAATACGTCTAGAAATTCATTCACTACTGGAATATTTTCAAGTTTTGCTGGCTCCTGACTTCTGTCGATCACATATGCCATGAAATGCTCACATCCTTGTCGTAGTAACTTATTAGCTTGAATCATTGTTAAGAACTTCTTTACTTGTTTCTGACCTTTGAACGTTACTATTCTTTCGTCTGGCGTTTTCACCATTACTTTCTTATTTCGACAATCTATCTGGGCATCATGCTTAGATAACCAATCCATCCCTAATATAACGTCAAATTCTCCTAACTTAAATGGTATCAAATCTACACAAAATTTACTACCAGAGATCTTAATCTCACAATTCCCACAAACTTGGTTAACAGTTACACATTCTTGATTTGCTAATTCCACAGTCATTATTTCACTTAAACACTCAACTGGACAATTTAACTTACTAACAAAATCTTGTGAAACAAACGATCGAGTTGCTCCCGAATTTATTAAGACTTTGGCACATAAAGAATTCACATTAAGTGTACCTGCCACGACATCCGTATCTTGAATAGCATCCTTCACAGATATATCAAAAACTCTAGCCCTTGGAGTCTCATTCACTGTTGGGGTAGATCTCATAATCCTCAATGCATTACTGACTGGGGCTGGTGTCTTGCAATTCCTGGCCATATGTCCTGGCTTTCCATATTTGAAGCACGTAAATCCAATGGCTGGAATCTTCACTGCTGGATTCCGGATAGGCTGATCCTTATTTGCTAGCTCTCTTGCTGGCTGATTTCGGCACTCCCTCAAATAGTGCCCTTTCTGATTGCATTTGAAACATACCACATTCAACTTTTTACAAACTCCTCCATGTTTTTTCCCACATACTTGACAATCCGGAAAAGTTAGTCTCAACTGACTTGGCTGATACACATTAGCTGGACGGTTGCCCTGGCCTCCGTCTCCTGCATTTTGTCTCCTGAAATTAAAATTTCTCCCTGGCTGGAACTTCCCCTTCTTAAAGTTTGGAAACTTCCCTGGTTGTGACTGACCCTCACTTCCCTCAACCTTCCTTTTTCTTGCTTTCCTTTTCCTTCTGGAACATATCACTCTCTGTCTCTGCGATCATAGCCTTCTGTACTACTCCTGCATAGGTATCCAATTCAAAAATGGCTACCTTCCCTCTGATCCATGGTTTCAAACCTTGCTGAAATCTTTTAGCTTTCTTCCTGTCAGTATCCACATACGACGGTACATACCTTGACAATTCCTCAAACTTACCCTCATAATCTGTTACCGACATGTTCCCTTGCTTTAATTCCAAGAACTTCATCTCCATTTGATCCTGAACAAACTGAGGAAAATACTTTTCTAAAAACAAATCCTTAAACCTTTCCCAAGTAATAACATCTGTGCCTTCCAATGTCTTCACCATTTCCCACCAATAGGTGGCCTCATTCTTCAGATAGTAACTTGCAAACTCAACCTTCTGTTCTTCCTTTACTTTCACCAAGGCAAATGCCTTCTCTATTTCCTTTAACCAAACATTTGCTTCAATTGGCTCTAAAGAACCCTTGAATTCTGGTGGGTTTACTGCCTGAAAAGTTTTGAAAGTTACCTGGGGATTGGTCTGTCTTTGTTGTTGTTGTGCCAGGTGAACTGTTTGTTGGGCCAAGATTTGAAGAATCTGGGCTATTGCTGGGTCCATGGGTCCTGGGTTCACATTCGGGTTTGTATCATCTTGGTTATTATTGTTGTTGTTGTTGGTTTCTTCATTCTGGGTGTTGGTGCGGGTATTTCTTCTGGGAGGCATTTTCTGTAAAGAATCAAACAATTCATTTAGCTTTTGAATCAAATCTTTGCATAAAGGACAAGTTTTGTAAAACAGGAATATCTCTTTTTGAAAACAGTTGTAACTAAGTAAATTGCATGCTTCTTTACAGAATATAAATAGTTATGGAAAATAGGGTACATGGTATCACAGGGTATAACTGGTGCAATAAATAAGGTAAGGTAAAACAGGTGCAATAAAGTAAATGACAGTGTTGGAAAGGAAAAAGGTACTGATATATATAGATCAAAAGTTTTAGGTAGTACAAGCGTAAAGATGCTTCGAAAGTAAAAACAAAAGGGTACAACAACCTACTCACTCGTCAGCATCGCTAGTCTATAAATACAACTCAAAAGTCTACTGATACACACTACACACTACTGTACATACTATATAACCATACAACACTACTCAGCATCTCCATCTCTGGATCTCTGACTCATGGCAAGTCTGGACCTCCAATCTCCTCAAGCTCCTCTAGAACCCACTTAGCCCACTCCACTAGGAAATCAGGGGTGATGTCCTCATGTGTAGCCTCAGCAATCCTCACTGCAGCTGTCCTACGAAATGCCTGTAGCCTCTCTCTGAGTCGCCTCTCACCACTCCCAACCTCTCTGGTACGCATAATATGTAGTAACTCCTGGATCTGACCCTGAAGGAATCGCTGCTCCATAAGGCAAGCCTCAAACTAATGATATGGGACAGGATAGGAAGAGAACTGGAAAGGTACTCCTATGACTGAATGACCAGTAAAGCCTGAATCAGCAGGTGGGGGTCCTCTAACAGGTGGCCTCATGCCTGAAGGTGGAATAGCCTGCAGTGGTACGGGCTGCAATACCGGTGGAGGTAGTATAGCCAACACTGGTGGAACAACAGGACGTGGATCTGAAGACGGCACTCCAACTGAAGGCTCTGAGTGATCAGCTGATACGGGAATAAAAGAGTCGGCCATCGCTGCTATCTGAAATCATATCGCAATATAAGAGTCTCGAACCACAATGCGAATTATACTAATACCGGTGATACCGTAACACTCAACCTCTCGACGTTCTATCATTCTATTCCTTACTTCTAATCCTAACCCTCTACCCATTCCTGTCAACCTAGGCTTGTGTCAGTAACTTATAACCTGTAGCTCTGATACCAAACCTGTGGCGCCCTCCAAACCCGGGTCAGAAGTTTGGGGTCCACACTCACACCTTATTTATAACCTGCTTATAACAATAATAAAGATAATAATAATATATGCAGTGACCCTACTTACCAACCACCATAGACCGCAACAGGTTAAAGTATGCACACAAGCCAAACACACTAATATATTACAAAACGTTCAAATCCCAACTATTCAAAACTCAAAACTGAGTATTAAACTTTATTACAACTTTTACAACCTTAAATTATCCCAAAAGAAGCCTATTAGCTCAGCTTCCTCAACCTGAACCCCTAGCTCTCGCGCTGGACTGGGGATCCTCTTTACCAACTGGTTCCTTTTTAACTGGAAAGAATATAAACAACATCGCACAAATGAACTAACTAGCTCAGCAAGTCACAATGACAAAACTGAGAATAATGATCATCAGGTGAACATGATTATGATATCAAGTGAACAATGGATTATGATTTAGAATTGGATATTATACTTTTAATTTAAAAACCAAGGTTAGGCTGCTAATCAGTCACGCACTAACCTCGAGCAAGGCACACAACATTGCTCTAACTACTGGATCCAAGGCACACATTGGCATAACTTGACCATTGTATGGTCTGAACACGAATCTGGTCCACAATTTTATAAAAACAATCCAATTCTAACATAATAACAGAATATGCAATAATAAACAATAACCAGAATCATTAACAAAAATGAGTGTTTAACAATGAAAGGGTTTCAATCTTTGTAAGGATCAATAAGGTAATTTAAAAGCTTGGATGCTGGGTAATGAAAGAATTGGATAACAAAGGAATCAACATTTCAGGGTTTCAAAGATTTGAGCTTTCAAAGCATAAAATACAATGGTTTGAAGGTATAAGCAATCTGGTTCCGTGTTTTATATTTAATATGTACGTATTTGTGGAGTAGTATTGTATACTTGAGGTTCATGTTTGGGTATAAAACAATCAATGGTATAGAAAGAATAAGGTTCATGGCTCAAGAACAATAACTGGAATCAGGGTTTGGGTTTCAGTGCTTCAAGCACTTGCAATATCAACAAGACTATCAAGTATTACAATATCTCGAGAAAGTTCAGAACACTTGCCTGGTATTAGCTTACTACACTGCACTCGCTTCCAATCACAACCGTCTTACTCCTCAACTATCTGTTTCCCTTTCCTACGTCTTTCCTCTTCTGCTCACATATCATAAGCATCTATCAGTAATCGACTCATAGAATTCTATTCAACACATACTTCTATCTACCCTTCGTTTCACCCAAATCCGATGAACGGATTGAAAGTTATGCAATAATCAAGTAAACACCGAATATATAGACCGATAGTCAATCAACAAGTCACGTATAAAACATAATACATCACGTAATCAATGATATATCATTTATAAAGAAGTCTCGGGTCATAAATAGGATTTCTGGTATTTAAAATGATTTTTAAAACATTTTTCGGAATTAAAACGGGTCGTTGGATCAATTTCGGATTAATAAACAGGGTTCGGTTGGCCAATTCTGGCTCCGAAATAATTTTAGAATAATTATCGAGCCTTGGAAATAATTTAGAATAATATTTTAAAGCTCGAAACTATTTTTCGGAATTTTTAAATCATTTTTAAATAATTAAATATAATTAAATTATTGATTAAAATCAATTAATAATTAATTAAATCAATTAATCAATTAATTTTTGAATTAATTGACCAATTAATTAATTAAAAATTAACTGAAATTAATTTACTAATTAATTTAGATTTATTTTTGAATTAAAAATAATTTTCGGAATTAAAATAATAATTTTCAGAATTTTCAGAAATTAAAAATGAATTTTTATAATAAAAATATGCAACATCTGGAAACCTGGGGGATTAAACTTCATCATTTACAAAAGCATAGGGGCTAAACTGCAATTTTGCAGTTCACCCCGCCGGAAAACGACGGGTTCGCCGGAGAACTCATCTCCGGCACCGTCACACCCTCACAACCTCCAGATCACATCTGTAGTTCACAAGGAACACAACCATGCCATCAATTTATTCTAATCATCCCGGAGTTGGCCGGAAAATAACCAAGAAACTCGCCGGTTTCCGACGAGTTCGACGAAAACTTTAAAACCTAACTCCCTCTTCTACAGACCTCGTTGATTCATGAAACTTATACGACTAGATTGCAAATTTCACAGAGAATACAATACACTATACCACAACATCAATCTATTTCATAATAAGAAACCCCTAAATTTCAATTAAGAACATTCATACGGGTTATAAACCCTAATTTTAAAATTCGAAAATCAAACTCAAATTTGAACATGTTATTGAACTCCAAATCAGACGTATAATATATCAAAATCATCAGGAAAACAAGCTCTACAACATGCAATCATCAAATCATACAAACAATCATCCGAACAAAAATTCATATTTTTAATAAATTTAATTTGAAAATAAATAAATTTCCAGAAAATAAACCTTTGATTCTGCAATGAAACAAAGCTCAGAATCTGATAGAACACTTCAAATCCTTCATTTTGGTTACTCAAGCTTTGAAAACAGAGATCGGTAACGCCTTCGTTTTGCTGTTTGATTCTTAGAACAGTTTATGAATATATGATTTTTCTCTGTAAAATTATATAATTATCTGTCTGCAAATGATTTTGATACGAAATAAAATACGGAAAAAGGCTATTTATATTTATGAAAAATTAGTATCCCGTTGGATCATTCCGGATATAAAATGGTACGTTTATTTGTAAAAACTGATCCAAACGGTATCAGTTTTCGGGATAATTAACCAAATCAGTACAATTTGTACTGCGGTCTTGGTCTCAGGGCCTGTTACACGTATTACGAAGTGATAATTGTGATAGTTTAATAAAAAGCTCCCGTTTATTGAAAATACGGGTTTTATTGATTTACTGAAACGAATATTGTATCGAAAATGTTGCGCAGGGACCCGCGCAGAACAAACCGTACGCCAGATCGAAAAAGTCGAAACATGGAATATGCTCGGAATATTACAATTAAGTTAGGAAGGAGTTCTCGGAAGAGTTTCGGGTTCCAAAAACGTAACAACCGGTGACGTCGGTTGGTTCCCGTTTTTATAAAATAGATTTTAATTACCCGGAAAAAGATTTTAGAAATTTCATATGATTCTTATAAATCCATAAATCAACATAAAAATAATTAAGAAGAAATGACAATTATTTATATTTTATTTTGGACATATAAAAATTAAAATACTCAATTAATATTATTTTTGAATATCCAAATACAGATATCACTTAACAATTAACTCACAGAATAGATACTGAACACACATAATAATTATTTAATAGCAAAAATAATTACACGATATATCCCGGATATTACAACAACTACCTCAGAGGAGCCTGACACGGAAGGATCTGGAACTCTGCCCTGACTGCCACGGAAGAAACTCCTAGGCATCTGCAATACATATATAAAATGTTCTACAAGGGTGATCAATCAATTGCTCAGCAGTACCACTATTTGAATAACAAGTAAAACGATTTACAATAAAATAGTTATAGGAACAGAATTCATAGCTTGTTAGAAAATGAGTAAAACATGTATAAACTGGATATCAAAACTAGCATGCTCTGTAAAAAAAATTAACCGTCGTGTGCTGTACATAAATACCAGAGTTAAATTTTAGCATGCTATTTTCATTCTAAACCTTCTGTTCCATTACAGGAACCATAAAACCATTTGTCCCATTACAGGGACCCAAAATCATTTGTTCCGTTACTGGAACCACAAAACCAAAATCAGATATGTATTGGATGTTATCTAGGGACGGCTGATCAGGTCTCAACATAAATTATCTAGTATAGTTGGACGGGCTATCACATAAAATGTCTAGGAAATCTGATCGGGTTTTCAAACAAAATAACCGAATCCGCAGAGACTAGCTAGGTATTTGATATATACTGAACCATAAAAGTATGGTCAGGGGTAGTTGCCTTGCAGAGCTTACAACTATCTCTGATTGACCTTGAACAGAATTAGACGCTTGGCTTTATCGTCTATCTATTAAACTATCCTGGATCCGACTTCAACGCTCAGGTCTTTCGCTTGGAACCTCGATGCGCTTGTCGACTGATCACTAGGTTAAATATATTTCGACGTCAACTTTCAGGTCTTCCGACTAAAACCTACAAGAGTCAAAATACTCTATGTTAGATGTCTAGGTATGCTTGACATATCCTCGCTAACAAATCTACCCATTCGATATCAAATCCCGGCTCGTAATTATACATATTATAATAACACACGTAATAATTATGGTTCACGTTCTCAAAAATCGGTTCGATGTTCATTTCCATAAAATACGTATACTCGTCATTTTACGAAATTAGGGTTATTGGTTTTGGAAAAACATTTCACCACAACATACAATCAGGTTTCGTATAAAACATATGAATATGTTTATTTATACTCACTCGACGTCCCGATAATTACTGGATACGCCCCCCTTATTTCCGTAGTTTGATTTCCAGGAAATCAGGCAGCACTTCCTTTATTTATCGGCTAACCCGTCGAAGCAATTCGACATCACAACAACCAATTTCACAACAACCACAAGCCAACAATCACAATCAATCGATTACAACCCGACTACACAATTCGCAATCCCAATTTTAACCTAAATAATTATATCCGATTATTTACATTTCAAAAATAATTGTACGAATTAAATATTATTTACATATGCAGTGACCTTACTTACCAACTACCACGGATCGCAACAGGTTAAAGTCTGCACACAAGCCAAACACATCTACTTATATTAAAAACCGTTCAAATCCCAACTATCCAACTCATAACTGAGTATTAAACATTATTACAAACTTTTACAAACTTAAATTATCCCAAAAGAATCCTACTAGCTTAGCTCGATCAACCTGAACCCCTAGCTCTCGTGCTGGACTGGGGATCCTTGGTACCAACCGGTTCCTTTTTAACTGGAAAAGAACATAAACAATATCGCACAAATGAGCTAACTAGCTCAGCAAGTCAAAATGACAAAACTAAGAATAATGATCATCAGGTAAATATGATTATGATATCAAGTGAACAATGGAGTATGATTTAGAATTGGATATTATATTTTTATGTTAAAAACCAAGGTTAGGCTGCTGATCAGTCACGCACTAACCCCGAGCAAAGCACACAGCACTGCTCTAACAACTGGATCCAAGGCACACATTGTCCTAACTTGACCATTATATGGTTTGACCACGAATCTGGTCCACAATTTTATAAAACAATCCAATTCTAACATAATGACAGAATAAGCAATAATAAATGATAACCAGAATCATTAACAATATTTGACGTTCAATAATGAAATGGTTTTAATCTACATAAGGATCAAAAGAACATTTTCAAAGTTTAGATGCTAGGTAATGAAAGAATTTGATAACAATGAATCAATGTTTCAGGGTTTCAAGGAGTTGGTCTTTCAAAGCGTAAAAGACAAAGGTTTGAATTTGTAAGGAATCTAGTTCAGTGTTTAATATTTAGTTTGTATGTATTTGTGGAGTAGTATCGTATATTCGAGGTTCGTGTTTGGGTATACAACAATCAATGGTCTAGAAAGAATCAGGTTACGGCTCAAGATCAATAACTGGAATCAAGGTTTAGGATTCAGTGCTTCAAAGCACTTGCAATATAAAATAGGAATATCAATCACGACAATATCTCGAGAAAGTTCAGAACACTTGCGTGGTATTAGCTTACTACACTGCACTCGCTTCCAATCACACTCGTCTTATTCCTCAACTACCTGTTTCCCTTTCCTACATTTTGCCTCTTCTGCTCACATATCATAAGCATCTATTAGTATTTAACTCATAGGATTCTATTCAACATATACTTCTATCTACCCTTCGTTTCACCCAAACCCAATTAACGGATTGAAAGTTACGCAATAAACCAGTAAACATCGAATATACAGACTGAAAGTCAATCAACAAGTCACATATAACACTTAACATGTGACATAATCAATGATATATCATTTATAAAGAAGTCTCGGGTCATAAATAGGTTCTCGGGTATTTAAAATGATTTTTAAAACATTTTTCAGAATTAAAACGGGTCATTGGATCAATTTCGGGGTAATAAACAGGGTTTGGTTGGCCAATTCTGGCTCCGAAACAATTTTATAATAATTATCGAGCCTTGGAAATGATTTAGAATAATATTTTAAAGCTCGAAACTATTTTTTTCAGAATTTTTAAATCATTTTTAAATAATTAAATCTAATTAAATAATTAATTAAAATCAATTAATAATTAATGAAATCAATTAATCAATTAATTTTTGAATTAATTGACCAATTAATCAATTAAAAATTAACTGAAATTAATTAACTAATTAATTCAGATTTATTTTTGAATTAAAAATAATTTTTGGAATTAAAATAATAATTTTTAGAATTTTCAGAAATTAAAAACGAATTTTTATAATAAAAATAAATAGGAAATATGATTTTTAAATAATTTGTAAACAGGAATCCTAAATTTGCAAACTCTGGAAACTTCAGGGACCAAACTACATCGTCCCCAAAAGTTCAGGTACCAAACTGTAATTTTCCAGGGGGGTCGCCGGAAAACACCCTGTCTCGCCGGAGAACACAATCCAGGGATGCTCAGGCCACCACCACCTCCAGATCACATCTATACAACACCAGGAACACAACCATGCAATCAATTCATCCTAACAATCCCTGAGTTAGCCGAAAAATGGCCGGGATGTTCACCGGTTTCCGGCGAAATCGACGTAACTTTAAAATCACAACTCCCTTCTCTACAGACCTCGTTGATTCATGAAACTTGTACGACTGGATTGCAAATTTCACAGAGAACACAACCTGTTAGGAATATATGTACATTAGTTTGATGATATGTTTAACAAAACACTTAAGTAGAAATCTAGTGTTTGTAGCCTCAACGGATAAGACCACTTTGGCTATCCGTTGATGGTGTAGCTTTACTTAGAAATAAGTCTAGTGTTGTAGCACATTTCAGTCTCTGAATTTGAGATATAATTCTTAAATATTGAGGGAAATTATAAGTCATGTTGACTACTAAAGGATATGCAGATAGGAAGGCCAATTGTAAATATTTCATGCCTTGTAATTTTGTATAAATGAAATGGTGTCAACGGATAACTTAAAGACCTTCAACGGATGAGAAACAAAGCTTCAACGGATGTCTCTAAAGCTTCAACGGATAACATCCTTCAACGGATGAGTGCATCAACGGATAGAGCTTCAACTGCTAACACATCAATGGATAAAGCCATCAACGGATGAAGGCTTCAACGGATGTTCTGTTAAATAGCAGTTGACAAGTGGTAGTTGTACCTACAAACAGAGGCACATGGGTTGACAGAGACAACTGAGATGTGGTAGCCTATTTCAGGAACATCAGAAAAAGCAGCCGTTCTACTCTAGTATAAAGAGGCAATAGTCAACAATGCACTGGAGTAAAATGGAGAAGAAACATGTGGAGAACTTATTTTATTATTGTATTTTTTTATCTTTGTCTTCACTTGTAAACTTGGTGTAATATAAACCAAGTAGCAGCTAGTAATTAGGTGTGAATTTTTCCAGAGCTGTTTAGAAAAATCTTGAGAAAAATTATCTAGTTTGTACTAGGATGCAGCTGTGATCAACTTCTTGAATCACAGATTTTCTGAAATACCATCTCTGGTGGAACAACAAATCCACCAGAAAAGTTTTTAAGGTTTGTTGTGTTCTGTACTTTTGTGCTTGAATATATATCTGTCTGTATTAGCTTAAAGCAATTCACACACTTGTTTATCTTAAACACACAGCCTTTGAAACTGCTCAAAACTTGAAAAAGTTTTGAGATTTACATTCAACCCCCCTTCTGTAAATCTCATTGTTAGTTCACTAGGAATAACAATTGGTATCAGAGCAGGCTCTTGACACACAAAGAGTTTAAAGTTCTTGGAAACTAACAAAGATGAGTAAGAAGGATATTGGAGTAAAAATCTCAGTTCTTGACAAAGACAGTTATCACCATTGGAAGGTGAAAATGCACCTTCATCTACTCTCCCAAGATGAAGGTTATGTAAACTGCATTGAGAATGGTCCTCACATTCCCCACAAAGTAGCCACAGTTGCTACAGCCACAATTGTTGTTGGTCAATCCATTCCAAAACCTAGAGCAGAATGGACAATGGAAGACACAGAAGAAGTCCACAAGGATAAGAAGGCTATGAACATTTTGTTTAATGGTCTTGACAAGGATATGTTTGATAATGTGATAAATTGCACAACTGCCAAAGAGGTTTGGGACACAGTTCAGCTACTGTGTGAAGGTACAGAACAAGTAAAAGAAAACAAAATGCAGCTTCTCATTCAACAGTATGAGTATTTTCATTTTGAAGAAAATGAATCTTTAAATGACACATTCAATAGATTCCAAAAGATGTTGAATGGACTGAAGCTGTATGATAGAGTGTACCAGGTGAAGGATTCAAATCTTAAATTTTTAAGATCCTTGCCAAAGGAATGGAAACCCATGACTGTCTCCTTGAGAAACTCTCAAGATTATAAGGACTTCACTCTTGAAAGATTATATGGAATCTTGAAGACTTATGAACTAGAGCTGGAACAGGATGAGGTATTGGAGAAGGGAAGAAAGAGAGGAGGTTCAGTTGCCTTGGTAGCTGAAAATGAGAAAGAATGCAGTCAAGAAACTGTGAGATAAACATTAAACTCCAAAGATGGCACAAGCAAATCAGAATCAAGCAAGGGTAAGGAGCAAGTTGCTGAGAATGAAGACAACTCCAGCCAAGATGACTCTGATGGTATTGATGAGCATCTTGCATTTCTGTCCAGAAGATTTGCAAAGATGAAATTTAAGAAAAACACTAGAGCCACTAAACCTCATAAGAACATGGTGGACAAATCCAAGTTCAAGTGTTTCAATTGTGGTATAAGTGGACACTTTGCAAGTGAGTGCAGAAAGCCAACTTCTGAAAAGAAGAAATTTGACCAAGTAGATTACAAAAAGAAATATTTTGATCTGCTCAAGCAAAAGGAGAAGGCTTTCATTACTCAAGAAAAAGACTGGGCAGCTGATGGAGAAGAAGAGGATGAAGATGTGGAATATGTCAACTTGGCTCTCATGGCTGATTCTGAGGAAAATGAAGTTAGTTCATCAAGCAACCAGGTAATCACTACTGATTTAACACAGCTTACTAAAGAAGAGTGCAATGATGCTTTTAATGACATGTCTACTGAATTGTATCACTTGCGTGTGTCTCTTAAATCTCTTGCTAAAGAAAATAGTAGGATTAAAGAGAACAATCTGTTTTTAAGTAATAGAAATGCTGTGTTAGAAGATAAGTTGATTGACCTAGAGAAAACTAAGCTACATTGTATATCTGTTGAAAATGAACTAGCTGAATCTGTTAAGAAAGTAGAAATACTTTCTAATCAATTAGAGAGAGAGCAAGAGGTGATTAAAGCCTGGAAGACATCTAGGGATGTTAGAGCTCAAATTGTCCATGTCCAAGGAATTGAATCATTTTGTGAGACTGCCTGGGATAAAAACAAAAAGAAAATGGAATTAATTGATGGGCTGTCAACGGATGTGGAATCAACGGATGATGAAAATTATCCGTTGAAGGAAGAAAAGGAGCATCCGTTGAAGGTTCCTCAATTAAAATAGGCAGATGTTTCTAAAAGTGAAAATCTAAAGAAACTCAACAAAAAGTTTGGTTCAACTTCCAAGAACTTTGTCAAAGAAGAAGCAAGCACATCCAAAGATTTCAGTAAGGTGAATATAGGACACATGACCTTAGAACAGTTAAAGAATAGGCTCAAAGTGGTTGAGGATAAAAAGGAAACTAAAAGGAAATCTAATAGAAATGGGAAGGTAGGGGTTAACAAACATAACAATTACACACCTGATAAGTATGCTCCTAGAAAAAGCTGTGTGCATTGTAATAGTGTTAATCATCTATCTGCTAATTGCAAATCTATTAAGAAAACTCCCATACCTGTACCCTCTTCCATGCCTAATATGTCTGCATCACCTCTGCATGCTATGCCTGTTATGTCTCAACAGAATCCTTATGCACATTTTGCAAACATGCCATATTTTAACAATCCTTATCTTGCTGCATTTAGTATGCCTCAAATGCCATACAATATGCCTATGTGGAATAACATGTTTGCACAATCCATGCCCTATCAAATTCCAAATGTGCTAAATGATTCTGTGACTAACCCTACACCTCAACCAACTACATCTAAGATCAAGGTTGACTAAAAGTTACCTAAGTCTAAAGATGCAGGAGGAATGAAGTCTAGGAGAAAGGCTAACATGAATGGACCCAAGGAAACTTGGGTACCAAAATCAACTTGATTGATTTTATGGTGTGCAGGGAAACAGAAGAAATCTATGGTACTTGGACAGTGGTTGTTCAAGATACATGACAAGAGATTTCTCCCTGCTCACAGAGTTTAAGGAGAGAGCTGGCCCTAGCATAACCTTTGGAGATGATAGCAAAGGGTTTATTATGGGATATGGCTTGATTTCAACAAGGAATGTCATCATTGATGAAGTTGCATTAGTTGATGGTCTCAAGCACAACTTACTGAGCATCAGTCAACTATGTGATAGAGGGAATACAATCTCCTTCAATTCTGAAGCCTGTGTTGTCACCAGTAAGAAAGACAACAAAGTGGTTCTAACTGGAGTTAGAAAAGGAAATGTGTACTTAGCTGACTTCAACTCTACTGATGCAGAATCTATTACTTGTCTCTTCAGCAAAGCAAGTCCAGTTGAAAGTTGGCTATGGCACAAGAAGCTATCCCATTTAAATTTCAAGACAATGAATGATCTAGTCAAAAAAGACTTAGTTAGAGGAATTCCTCTTGTTGAATTCTCAAGGGATGGTTTGTGTGATGCTTGTCAGAAAGGCAAACAAAGGAAAGCGTCATTCAAAAAGAAGCTTGAAACAACAATTGATGAACCATTACAGCTGCTACATATGGATTTGTTTGGACCAGTCAATGTATTGTCAATTGCAAGAAAAAGATATTGCTTAGTGATTGTAGATGATTTCTCAAAGTTTTCATGGGTCTATTTTCTTGGATCAAAGGATGAAGCAAGTGAAATCATTATCAATTACATCAGGCAAGTCAATAATCATCCTGACTTGAAGGTTAGGAATATCAGGAGTGACAATGGAACTGAGTTCAAGAATTTGACAATGAGGCTGTTCTGTGAAGAAAATGAAATCATGCATGAGTTCTCAGCTCCAAGAACACCTCAGCAAAATGGGGTAGTTGAAAGAAAGAACAGATCTTTAATTGAGGCTGCTAGAACAATGCTTGAAGAATCAAAGTTACCAACATATTTCTGGGCTGAAGCTGTTAATTGTGCCTGCTACACTCAGAATATTTCTTTGATCAATCAAGCTAAAGGCATGACTCCTTATCAGTTGTTCAAGAGAAGAAAACCAACTCTAAACTTTCTTCATGTCTTTGGATGTAAATGCTTTATACTGAGAAATCAATCTGACCATAAAGGGAAGTTTGATGCAAAGGCTGATGAAGGGATATTTGTTGGTTACTCAGCTGGAAAATCTTATAGGGTCTACAATCTAAGAACCAACATTGTTATGGAATCTGTGCATGTTGTGTTTGATGATAAAAAGATTGATGGACTAACAGATGAGGGACACCATGAGAGACTCAAATTTGATAACATTGAGATAAATTGTGATGATAGTGAAGAGGAGACTGATGGAGATGACACTTCAAAAGGGATTCAAAACATGCCCTTGGATAATGCACAAAATTCTGCATCCGTTGATAGAGGCAATGCAGTATCCGTTGAAAGACATAGTGCATCATCCGTTGAAGTACAAAATGAAGCATCCGTTGATCATAGTTCATCAACGGATAATCGATTTACATCATCAGTTGATAGAACTCCAAGTTCCCTGCAAAGGACCAACAACTCAGGGGGAGTTTCAACTAATCAACACTCTGTCTCACATCATGACAATACTGAGGCCACCTCATCTAGAGTATATCTTCCACCTCAAAGGAAATGGACCAAGAATCATCCCTTTGAACTGATCATTGGTGATGCATCATCTAAAGTGTAAACAAGAAAAGCTACTCAAGATGAATGTCTGTATAGTAGTTTTCTATCTCATGAGGAACCTAAGAAAGTGGAAGAAGCTTTATTGGATCCAGATTGGATATTAGCTATGCAGGAAGAGCTGAACCAATTTGAGAGAAACAAAGTTTGGAAGCTAGTACCCAAACCAAAGAACAAGAGTCCTATTGACACAAAATGGGTATTCAGAAACAAGATGGATGAAAATGGCATTGTCATAAGGAATAAAGCCAGATTGGTTGCTAAAGGCTATTCTCAACAAGAGGGAATAGATTTTGATGAGACATATGCTCCTGTTGCAAGACTTGAAGCCATCAGAATTTTTCTAGCCTATGCAGCCCATGCCAATTTCAAAGTCTATCAAATGGATGTCAAGAGTGCATTTCTAAATGGGAAATTGGAGGAAGAAGTTTATGTAAGTCAACCTCCAGGGTTTGAAGATTCAAATTTTCCAGACTATGTGTATTATCTGTTGAAAGCACTCTATGGACTGAAGCAAGCACCTAGAGCCTGGTATGAAACCTTATCAAAATTCCTTTTGGAGAATCACTTCACTAGAGGTACTGTTGATAAAACTCTCTTCTTTAGGAATGTTAATGGCTCTAGTATACTTGTTCAAATTTATGTAGATGACATAATATTTGGATCTATAGATGATAAGCTTTGTAAAAAGTTTGCTAAGCTTATGCAAAGTAATTATGAAATGAGCCTGATGGGAGAACTAACCTATTTTCTTGGATTACAAGTTAAACAAGTTAGTGATGGAATTTTCATTAGTCAAACTAAATATATTTATGATCTTTTAAAGAAGTTTGACTTAATAGAATGTTCATCTGCAAAAATTCCCATGGCCACTGCCACCAAACTTGAATTAAATAAGACTGAAAGGTCTGTGGACACTACAAGTTATAGAGGCATGGTTGGTTCACTTTTATATTTAACTGCCAGTAGACCAGATATAATGTTTTCTACATGTCTCTGTGCTAGATTTTAAGCTGACCCTAAAGAATCTCACTTAGTAGCTATTAAAAGAATTTTCAGATATCTCAAGGGGACTCCAAATCTAGGAATTTGGTACCCTAGAGAGTCTGGTTTTGATCTAATTGGCTACTCAGATGCAGACTATGCAGGTTGCAAAATAGACAGGAAAAGTACAACAGGCTCCTGCCAATTCCTGGGAAACAAGCTTGTATCATGGTTTAGCAAAAAGCAAAATTCAGTCTCTACTTCTACACTGAGGCTGAATACATTGCTGCTGGAAGTTGCTGCTCTCAAGTGTTATAGATGAGGAATCAACTCCTTGATTATGGACTACATGTTGATAGAATTCCTATTTTTTGTGACAACACAAGTGCCATAGCCATAACAGAGAATCCTGTGCAGCACTCAAGGACCAAGCACATTGATATCAAGTACCACCTCATTAGGGAACATGTGATGAAAGGTACAGTGGAACTTCATTTTGTTCCAAGTGAACAACAAATTGCAGACATATTTACCAAGCCACTTGATGAATCAACATTCACAAGATTGGTAAGTGAGCTAGGTATGCTTAATTACTCTTAAAATTCATGTCCTTATTGCAATTTGAATTGAATCCTGAAATGTATTAGCTGCAAGAACAAATTTGATTTTTAACATAGATTATTCCATCAACGGATATTCCCTATCCGTTGAAAGTCAAAATTGTTCTGTCAACGGATGTTCATTATCCGTTGAAAGTCATATACATCTCTGGAATTTTTATCCGTCAACGGATAAAACTGAAGTGCTCTTCAACGGATGACAGTTTACCTTATCCGTTGAAATATCACATCAGTCGATTCAAGTGTTTCACAGCCGTT
The DNA here is from genome assembly GCF_009905375.1 of Apium graveolens. Classification (NCBI taxonomy): domain Eukaryota; kingdom Viridiplantae; phylum Streptophyta; class Magnoliopsida; order Apiales; family Apiaceae; genus Apium; species Apium graveolens. The sequence continues at coordinate 114,271,551 of NC_133656.1, forward strand.
GATTCTATTGTCTTAACCGTTGATACTCATACATACAGCTGTATGTATTTGTTTTAAAGGTAGTTTTCAGAATACTTACAGTTTATTCTTAAACGGCTGAAATTCACTTACACATATTTATTGTTTAATCTCTTATTTATGTTTTTTTTTAATTTGAGAAAGTATATAAGCCCTTCTGATTTTTCATTTTTACTTTACGCTTTCTTGAAATTTCAAAGTTTTTACCATTTTCTCTCTGCAAAACTTTCAAGTTATTCTCTACAATTTCTACTCACAACAATGGCACCAGTAGTAAAGATTATGTCTCAATCTGGGTTCATCTATGAGAAGAACAATTTCATAGCTTTGGTAGAAAAGAATGAAGCCCACTCAGATTATCACAAAATGATGGACTTCATCAAAAACTGTAAACTTAGCTATGCAATGCTGGAAGCCCCAATGATTTACTGTGAAGTAGTTGAGGAAATTTGGACAACTGCTGAGTTCAACTCCATAGATATGACTATCTCATTCACTCTCAAAGGTAAAAATCAATGTGTTAACTGTGATGACTTACTAGCATGTTTTAAATTACCTGAGAACAATGCCATGACACCACACACTGATAATGATGTATCCAGCATGTTAGATTCCATAGGTTATTCTCTTAACTCTGCTAGTTTAGGGAGTATTAAAAGAAAAGGCCTTAGGAAAGAATGGAGTTTTCTTGGGGATGCCTTTATCAAGGTTTTCTCTGGGAAAATTAGCAATTTTGATGCCATAACTTCATCTCTTGTTAATATGCTTTATATGCTTGTTTCTGATAGGTATTTTAATTTTAGCAACTATGTTATGCTAGAATTGGGTACTAGATTAGGTAACAAAGCTAATAGACCTAATAACATCTATTATGCTAGATTCTTTATGTTATTGGCTAACCATGTTGCTGAAGGTTTGGTCATTACGAATGAGAATAATAAACTCAAGTGCTGGGCACAAGAGAAAAGAGTTCTTGCAGATTTATTGAGAATGGATCTCAACAGCAGTGTGCCATTGGTATATTTACCAATCATGAATGCACCACAGGTAGGTGAGGTAATTGCTTCTACAACTCCTACTTCTTCCAACCCCTCTATTTCTTTATCTTCTAGTGTGGCCATGGAATCTGTGACAATGCCCCAACAGATTCCTACCAAGGTCACCAAAACTAAACTTTCAAAATCAAAGACAAAGAAAACCACCTCTGTTGTTTCTCAAAAGACAACAGTTGTAACACCTACCATTAACCCTGAGGGGAGTGAACAGGGTGTGAGTGGTGAGGGGAGGGGTGAACATCAAAGAAACCCCCAGGATAAGGAAGGAGAGAAAAGTGCTTCCCAAGCTAGCCAAGCCACAGTTTCTCAAAAAGCTGTGGTGGTTGAAAAGGTTACTAGCATATCCCTAGCTGCATCCTCCCAAAAGGATGTAACTATTGAAAATAGTTCCCAACCAGGAACACACAAACGAGGGAGGGACACTAAAGCCAAACACTCACTAACAAAAGCCTTTATTAGAAGAAAGAGAGCTAGAACCCAATCTTCTACACAGGGTGCACACACTGCACAGATACATCCATCTGTATCTATGCCTTCTCAAACTCAGTTTGATGTGGCTCCAACAAATGTGGAGTCACAGCCCCATTCTCTCACAATTAACACACATCAATCACCACACACTTCCTCACCATCTCTAGATGTGGATATGTTATTCCCATCAATTCCTGATTCTCCCTCTTTACAACTCAGGGAGGAGCCCCACTCAAATACAGGTGATCATCATCTTTTAGATGATTTGTTGGATCACCCGCAAATTCTTTCAGATGTAATTGAAGGATCTGTGTCACCAAAACTCATATCAATCTACACAGATTCAACAGTTATATCACTTTCAATTTCTACTTCTTTTCCTTCTTCAACGGATATCACTCATCCGTTGACAAGTGGTTTTTCTTCAACAGATAAGCTTAACAGCAGTTATCCGTTGATACCATCAGTTTCACCTTCAACGGCTATTCCTCATCCGTTGATAGTCTCTACACAAACAACTGAAACAATTCCAAGTGTAGAAGACTTGATTACTGTACAATCACTTCTAGGACTGAGGGAAGGGAGTGACAATTTGAGTGAGAGGCTGGGTTGCTCCCAGGCAAAAGGAGAGATTGAGAGCTCAAATATGCATGCTATTTCTTCCAGCATGGCAAAAGTAAGTGAGAGGAGTACCACCTTAGTAGGTGAAGGTGAGGGAGTGAGTTGTGTGAGCCAGGGGGAGCCCCTGATGCAAGAACATAGAGAAAATGAGAGAAAGGCAGGTACAGTAGATATAAGGATGGATCCAGCCATTGCTAGTGAGTCAATGATTGTGAATGATGCTGAAAAGGATAGACAATTTCAGCAACATTACAAAGCTGTAATTGATAACATTTCCTTGGATGCTGACACTTTTACTCATCCTGTTTCAGCCTATCAAGTATTGGCTACACAGGGCAATGTGGAGGCAGAAAAGACACTACATCTAGTACATACAACAGCATCTCTTCAAAGGGACAAAACTGCTATTAACAAGATGCCTTCAACAGCTGGTGAGTCATTTGAAGAATTTGGAGTAAATTCTGATGATGATGACTTTGTTTCTTCTGATGGAAGCATGAACTTAGGGGGAGATGAAGGCCCTAGTTCTATTCCAAATTTACCTGAATGGGCCTTCACAAAGGAGTCTACAACAGGGCAATTCAATGTCTCCTTAGTCAAACAAATCAGTACTATCAAACAGGCCATTCAGAAAACTTCTCATGCTGGTACAAAGGCTATCCTTACAGCTCACTTGGACTCACTGCATCTCATGAAGTTGCAGCAAGTAAGACAGAATCTGAGTGTGGATGAACTCAGAAAGGATATTGCTGACTTGAAATCCTACAATTCTGAAAAATTGGATTCAGTCATGCCCTTTGGTACAATGCAGGACATTTTGTTGAGATTGAAAAAGGAATCACATACTGAAAAGAGGCTGGCCAAATTGGAAGACAGAGTTCAAGTTATTGAAGATTCTGTGGCCACCATTCTTCACAACCAACAATCTCAAACAAATCTCCTTATGCAGCTGGCAAAAGCACAGGGCTTGACCCCTCTCCTTGATGATAACAAAAAGGGGGAGAGTAAAAGGGAAGGGGAAGGCGAGCCATCTACAAAAATCCAAATATCTAAAGTGCTAGTTCCAGCCATCACTACTTCTCCAATCATTCAAATCAAAGGAAAGCCTGATGGAATTGATTTAATCCAGCTAGCAGCAGCTGAAATTCAAGTGAAAGAGCAAAGGAGGAGAATTGATGAAAGGATGCAACATCTGTTTGGCTCAACACAAGATAAATCAATATCTGTGAAACATAGCACAAAGGTTGAACCAATCAATATGGAGCACAAGCCAGAAAGGAGAAATAAGGTTGGAGAGACTTCTTTCAAGAATCTAAAACCTATGGTTCTCAAGCCCAACACCAGATCCAGCAAGGACTCCACAAAGAACACTCTAGACTTTGCTCAGATGAAAGAAGTGGACTTTCCTCTTCCAAAGCCTGATGAAGACAAAGTTTTGGGTACTAGCATCATAAAACACAAGGAGACCATGGATGAGGCAATAAGGAGAAACATGGCTATTATCTTTAGAGAGGGAAAGAGCATATGTGTGATGCAAGGACATACCAAATTCTCAATAGCCAAGAGGGAAGAAACCAAAAGGTTAAAGAAAGAAGCTGAAAAACTCAAGGCTGACAAAAGAGCACAAGCAAAGCTTGAACAAAAGCTAAAGTCAAGTCTAGTTGAAAATGAGAAAGGAATTGAAGTCAGGGGTGAAGACAAGATTGCAAACTTAGATGAGGTTTTTGGGAGTATATTGGTGAAAGCATGGAGGAAAAAGAGAAATGGCAGAAGGGAAACAGAAGAAAGGCCAAGGCACATAGAAGGAGTGAAGGAAACACTGAAGAAACTAAATCTCTACCTTCCATACCTGAACCCTTTGTTGCTGATCCCACTATAAACATCCATGGTGAACCAATCATCCCAAAAGAGGAACCTATTGATTGGGACACCATCAATTTGCCTACCTTTTTAACCACTCTTCCACTACCAAAGAAACAGAAAAGAAAATCCAAATCTACACCTCCCCTAAACTCTAAGAAATTCACTCAAAAACACAAACCTAACCCTAAGCCACCCATTTCTAAAGATGATTATGTTCACATCTGTGACATAAAAGAAATTTCAGACATTGAACTCTATCTGGATGAGCTGGAGGATGTAAGGGGAATTGCTGCTTACAGACAGCTACCAGAGAGATTGGTGTTCAGATACAAAGGAGCTGGGGAAAGAACATGGCCTCTCTACAGGATTCTGAATGAAGGCTACTCTACCTTGATCAGAGTCTTTTCAGCCATACAAAAGGATTCTGGCTTTACCAGGACTGCCAAGACTGAAATTCTCAACAAGATTGCCAACATAAGGAAAACTTGGAGGGAGCCCAATGCTTTGCCCAGAACCTTACTCATTCAAGAAAGGGGAACTACAATTCACAAATCACCTCATTGGTTGATGGAATTCAGAGATGATAAAGGAGTCAGAAGATTTTTCAGACTTGAAGACCAACTCAAGATTGCCAGCAATGAAACTCTCAAAGAAATGCAATCTAAGTTGGATATCAGTGATGAAGATGAAGCTGAATTCTTCAGACAACTCCAACTCCAAATTGAGGAAAATGACAAAGGGCTAGGAAAGAAAACCAGGGATCAAAGAAGAAAAAGATGATTTGCTCAGGCTAGTGGAGCACCCTTGGAAACACTGTAAATCTTCAATTACCTTCTAGTACATACACTTTTGCAGCACTTTTAAATTTCTACTTAGTTTCAGTTCATATATTTGTTAAGTGTTTTGTTATCATCAAGTTAACCTTGAATTTATGTCTACAATTCTTATAGACATAAATAGGGGGAGATTGTTAGGAATATATGTGCATTAGTTTGATGATATGTTTAACAAAACACTTAAGTAGAAATCTAGTGTTTGTAGCCTCAACGGATAAGACCACTTTGGCTATCCGTTGATGGTGTAGCTTTACTTAGAAATAAGTCTAGTGTTGTAGCACATTTCAGTCTCTGAATTTGAGATATAATTCTTAAATGTTGAGGGAAATTATAAGTCATGTTGACTACTAAAGGATATGCAGATAGGAAGGCCAATTGTAAATATTTCATGCCTTGTAATTTTGTATAAATGAAATGGTGTCAACGGATAACTTAAAGACCTTCAACGGATGAGAAACAAAGCTTCAACGGATGTCTCTAAAGCTTCAACGGATAACATCCTTCAACGGATGAGTGCATCAACGGATAGAGCTTCAACTGCTAACACATCAATGGATAAAGCCATCAACGGATGAAGGCTTCAACGGATGTTCTGTTAAATAGCAGTTGACAAGTGGTAGTTGTACCTACAAACAGAGGCACATGGGTTGACAGAGACAACTGAGATGTGGTAGCCTATTTCAGGAACATCAGAAAAAGCAGCCGTTCTACTCTAGTATAAAGAGGCAATAGTCAACAATGCACTGGAGTAAAATGGAGAAGAAACAAGTGGAGAACTTATTTTATTATTGTATTTTTTTTTATCTTTGTCTTCACTTGTAAACTTGGTGTTATATAAACCAAGTATCAGCAAGTAATTAGGTGTGAATTTTTCCAGAGCTGTTTAGAAAAATCTTGAGAAAAATTATCTAGTTTGTACTAGGATGCAGCTGTGATCAACTTCTTGAATCACAGATTTTCTGAAATACCATCTCTGGTGGAACAACAAATCCACCAGAAAAGTTTTTAAGGTCTGTTGTGTTCTGTAATTTTGTGCTTGAATATATATCTGTCTGTATTAGCTTAAAGCAATTCACACACTTGTTTATCTTAAACACACAGCCTTTGAAACTGCTCAAAACTTGAAAAAGTTTTGAGATTTACATTCAACCCCCCTTCTGTAAATCTCATTGTTAGTTCACTAGGAATAACACAACCCACTATACCACAACATCAATCTATTCCAAAATAAGAAACCCCCAAATTTCAATTAAGAATATTCATATGGATTATAAACCCTAATTTTAAAATTCGAAAATCAAACTCAAATTTGAACATGTTATTGAACTCCAAATCAGACGTATGCCATATGAAAATCATCAGGAAAACAAGCTCTACAACATGAAATCATCAAATCATACAAACAACCATCCGAACACAAATTCATATTTTTAATAAAATTAATTCGAAAATATAGAAAAATATAGAAAAATAACCTTGATTTCTGCAGTAAAACGAAGCTCAGAATCTGGTAGAACACTTCAAATCCTTCGTTTTGGTTACTCAAGCTTTAAAAACAGAGATCGGTAACGCCTTCGTTTTGCTATTTGATTCTTAGAACAGTTTATGAAATTAGGGTTTTTCTCTGAAAATTATAAAATTAACTATCTGCAAATGATTTTGATACGAAATAAAATACGAGAAAAGGCTATTCATATTTAGGGAAAATTAGTATCCCGTTGGATCATTCCGGATATAAAACGGTACGTTTATTTATAAAAACTGATCTAAACGGTATCGGTTTTCGGGACAGTTATCCAAACCAGTACAATTTATACTGCGGTCTTGGTCTCAGCGCCTGGGTACACGTACCACGAGGTGATAATTGGGATAGTTTAATGAAAAGCTCCCGTTTATCGAAAATACGAGTTTTATTGATTTACCGAAACGAATATTGTATCGAAAATGTTGTGCCGGGACCCGCGCAGAACAAACCGTACGCCGGATCGAAAAAGTCAAAACATGGAATATGGTCGGAATATTACAATTAGGTTCGGAAGGAGTTCTCGGAAGAGTTTCGGGTTCTAAAAACGTAACAACGGGTGACGTCGGTTGGTTCCCGTTTTTATAAAATAGATTTTAAATACTCGGAAAAAGATTTTATAAATTTTATATGATCCTTATAAATCCATAAATCAACATAAAAATAATTAGGAAGATATGACAATTATCTATATTTTATTTTGGACATATAAAAATTAAAATACTCAATTAATAATATTTTTAAATATCCAAACATATATAACACTTAACAATTAATTCACAGAATAGATACTGAACACATATAATAATTATTTAATAGCAAAAATAATTACACGATATATCCTGGATATTACAAGGGCAGCCTGAACTATGGAAGAGTATGTTTGGAGTTGCAATGCCACAACTCCTCTACGAATTTTAGGCTTCAGCACTTGTTGAAACCTCTTTGCTTTCTAGATATCCGTACTTACATACTCCGGAACTAATCGAGCCAATTCTGTAAACTTGGCCTCATACTCCAATATACTTCTTCCACCTTGTTTCAGTTATAGAAACTCGACTTCCAACTAATTCCTTAGACAATCGGGAAAATACTTCTCCAAGAATAATTCTGTAAATATCGTCCAAGAAACAGGGCCTTCTCCTTCCAACGCACGAGCGAATTCCCACCAATAATTTGCTTCATTCTTAAAAAAGTAGCTCACATAATCAATCTTAAGATTATCACTTACTTGCGTGAGGGTAAATTCCTTTTCCATTTCCTTAAGCCAATTTATGGCAACAACAGGATCCACTTCGCCCTTGAACTCTGGGGGCTTAACAGACTGAAAGGATTTAAAACTAGAAGTTTGGGTTGGCTTCCTTTTCTGATGTTGTTGCTGCTGAATCTGTTGGATTAACTGCAATTGTTGTTACTGCTGCTGGCGCAACAAATCTAGAATTTCATTTATCGCTGGACCCTTCACAAAACTACTATTATTTTCTTTAGACTGGGTAGCTTTCTTGGGTGGCATTTTCCTAAAATATAACAAGGAATTTATTCAAAAACATAACGAGGATGTATAACAAAAATATCATGTTCAAACGGTGCACCTATGCCAGGAAAATGCTGCCCAATCAAAGCACCCATGTCTTTATTAGGATCTATTTATAAAAGATATCTAGATTAACAACACTAGCAACACTAGCAACGGTAACAGTAGCAGAATCAATAACAGCGCAGAAAACGGGAATATAAAGATACTAAATATTATAGCATACCCTCTCACTATAACATCAACTGAGGAACCTTCCAGCACCATTAAAAATGCAACATTAACAAATTCCATATACCGCAAAGCTGGACGGGCTATACTAGTCACCATCCAAAAAGGGTAAACTGGTAAGTCAAGTTAAACTTAAGAAATCACAGACTTGGCTGATGCACTAGTCTGAGTTTCAACCAACCATTCCTCTACGAATGATTTCCTATCACTTGCAAGGGATCCGCCAACCACTGAATTGCTTTTCCGAAGTTAGAACTTCGTCATTAGATCCTGAATCCTCATTGCTGCCATTATTCTTAAATAACAACTTGATATACGACTTTCACTTCTCCTGATAGTCAACTTTCATTTATTACCACAAGCAAGACTGTCTAACTTCAGAGGTCACTGACAAATTCACTACCAGGGAGTATCAAATGGAGTTTCACCATCAAGGGAATCGAATAAGAAGGAACATGAAAGAAGATGTAGGTATGACTGAGGGCAACCATACAAGTACATAAGATGGTCAGTCTTAGTACCACATAGTTCATAACACATAATTCGGCGATGTCCCACCAGACCCTCTTGTCACACAAACAAATAGTCAACTCATATGCCTTGTTTGCCCCAATCATCCGATAGAATCATCAAGGAAAGAAACAATGTTTAGATATAAAATTCATAAATAAGAAGGGGAGAATCTAATTTGTAACGAGATCAGCAAAACCCTAAACTGCTTACTTCACGTTGTTAACTTTCTCACGGGAAAAATAAGCAACTTATGGGATAGTAAACAATTATTTTGGGAACAAAATACGTTTCAAGGAAGAAGTATAAGGGTTCAAGATATAAACCACAGTACTGATTTCCTTTCACTATGAGACTTGGCTGTCGTAGCAGCCGCCGACTATTATTACTCCATCTGAACTCGCCGAGGCCACACACTAGGTCCAACAACATTCCTTAACATAGAAAATATGATATATAGAAATAACGCTGGTGTCTCTTCAGCTGACACATCAAGGGTCTGCTCATATGCTGAATTCTCGCAATCAAACTCGTTCTCTCGAGAGAAAACTAAAAATCTCTATCGGACATTACTAATAATACCTATACGAAGGAAACGTACTCTAGGCTAGGGCAGTTCCAGCCAATCCTCAATAGATGTCAGGGTTACGCCTCCGAAACTCTTGACTGAACTCATAGACTCGCTCCTCTGATTGAGTTACTGACTCGCATCTATATATAAACCTTCCTGTACTCTTTTGACTCTACTCTTAACCTAAATCAGGGACTCAAACCTGTAGCTCTAATACCAACTGTGACGGCCTCAACCCCGTGGTCAGGAGTTGACGTCATCAACAGCGACAATAACATGCATAATATAATTAATTCCATGATAGGATATAAATACAACCCCTTTACCAAGATCTTTTCCAGGTTTAAGTATAATTTAGGTTACAATCAACATAAGTCTAACTTATAACAAACCGTCCTGACAGAACTAACTTAATACAGTAACTCAATAGACCATTCTTGGTACAACATAACTACCTCAAAGGAGCCTGACACGGAAGGATCTGGAGCTCTGCCCTGACTGGCACGGAAGAAACTCTTAGGCATCTGCAATACATATATAAAACATTCTGCAAGGGTGAACAATCAATTGCTCAGCAGTACCACTATTTGAATAACAAGTAAAACGATTTATAATAAGACAGTTATAGGAACATAATTCATAGCTTGTTAGAAAACGAGTAAAACATGTATAAACTGGATATCAAAACTAGCATGCTCTGTAAAACAAAATTAACCGTCGTGTGCTGTGCATAAATACCAGAGTTCAATTTTAGCATGCTATTTTCATTCCAAACCTTCCGTTCTATTATAGGAACCATAAAACCATTTATCCCGTTACAGGGACCCAAAATCATTTGTTCCGTTACTGGAACCACAAAACCACAATCAGATATGTACTGGATTTATCTAGGGACGGCTGATCAGGCCTCTACAAAAATTATCTAGGATAGTTGGTCGGGCTATCACACAAAATATCTAGGAAATCTGATCGGGTTTTCACACAAAATAACCGGATCCGCAGAGACTAGCTAGGTCTCTTATTAACTATGCTGGACTAATCGGTGTAGACAGGCGCGCAACCGAATTAGCCACTTATGCAATTTTATCCAATATCTGATTCGTTCTATCCAGTTTCAAAATCACTTTTACCTATCTCTTGTTAAAATCAATTATGTCACCGCACACTATTTAAAACCTCTTTTTCATTTTTAATCATATTTTAGAGATAGGCATTTTCAGAGCTTACTTTTCCCCAAAAACATATTTTAACAACATTTTCAAATACGTGGATACGTAACTTAAAACATTTCTGTTCCATTACGAGAATAAAACAATAGCTATTCATATATATTGAACCATAAAAGAATGGTCAGGGGTACTTTCCTTGCAGAGCTTACAACTATCTATGATTGACTTTGAACAGAATTGGACGCTTGGCTTTATCGTCTATCTATTAAACTATCCTGGATCCGACTTCAACGCTCAGGTCCTTCGCCAACCCGTCGAAGAAATTCGGCATCACAACAATCAATTTCACAACAACCACAATCCAACAATCACAATCAAGCGATTATAACCCGACTACACAATTCGCAATCCCAATTATAACCTAAACTGAAAGGATATATTTGATATATTATTTAATTTGGTATTTGTATGATTAAACATAAAATTAAGAACACGTAGATCCTCTCCATTAGGACATGAATTTATTTGATCCAAATCAAAGTCAAAAAGTCAAATTAGCAAAATTATTTCTTTCAAACATATAAAAAGAGATATTCCAGTATTGCAAAATATCAAAATTATATATTTATGGAATATATCTCCAAGTCAATATGATCAAAGAAACATTATCAAGATATGATATTTCTTAGATCTGTGTTGCAACACGTCTATGGCAACATGCTCAAATAAGGAATATATCAAAAATATTCTTTAGAGGTCTCGTGCTATATCAAAAATATTTAACTCTTCACTCAAAAATATACTCTCACATCAATAAAAAAGTGTTTTATTCAAAGTTTATTAATATTCATGGTTGGAATATTAATATCCAGTTCTGCAACTCATTTATAAATACTTACAGTAATTTTCTCCCATTTCGTAAATCAGCACTTCTCGGAGAAAATTATTCAAAAAATACTTAGACACATTTCCTATCATCCAAATATATTTTATATATTAGAAAATATATTTTAAGTATTTATCCAAGTCAAAACTTTGGTCAAAAGATCCATCTCCTTCATTTCAAGACCAATGATATTTTTACTCAGAAGAAAAGACTAATAGAACAATTTTATTTTAGATAAAATACTTCCACATTCTAGAATGACTTGAAATTTTGTATGGATCATTTAAATTGTATTTTATAAGTATGGTAAAAATTTCGTAACATTCAGAGAATTTTTTTCGGGCACAAAAATTGAGGCAGTTGGTCCCACAGTTGACCACGTTTGACCTAGCTACCATTGACCAAGGTTGACCAAAACTTGCAGGACATCATTTTATATTATTTAAGTAACTATAATATTTTTTATGATATTTATTTAGGAGTTTTTAAGGTGGTCATAATTAATGGTGTTTAATCCTTAATTAAAGTGAATAAACAATGATTAAAAGAAAAGGAAAATATATATTTATTCAAATATATCAGCAGGAATTTTTAACCCATAAAGTTTTTTTTGTCTCATATGTCAAGTTTCAAAGAAACACACTTTGCTTTCCATGTCATCAATCCAAGTGACATACACCATCCACCATCCATTTTCCTCAAATCTCCACCATTCAATCCAGCCAACTCCTCCTATGAATAAACCCCCACCCCAACCCATTTTATTTAAGCTAAAGAGCCACAAAGTTGCTGGAATTTTTTCAAGAAGCGCTTCTCTTCATCTCTTTCAAATTATATACACACACTTCTTTTCAAAAACCTTATCTCTATTTTATATACTTACATATATACAAGGTTTTTGAAACCCAGACTTAGCTTCACCCAACCAAACTTTATCCCACCAAGTGAGCTCATCCACTACCACTTCCCGGCCTCCCGAAGGACTGCCCAAGTTCGACCAAAGTGCCAAAATTCGGCCGAACCTCCGGCGAACTTTTCCGACCGTTCTTTAAAAGTGGTAACTTTTAGCTCCTTATTTGAGTTCTTTTTATTTGAGATTTGTACTTAATTTCTATACTTCATCTTAAGCTATAATACAAGATCTCTTATAAACAAATTTCTCAAGAGAACTAAGATTCAAACTCGAAATTCGAATAAGTACTTGATCTTCACATAAATTATCTCAAGAAGAAGATCTATAAACAAAAGTACTTTATCTCTAAAGGGGAGATTATATTTGACCCAAGTTCACGAGTTAGCCAATTATTTTTATTATTGGACCTTGGCTAACAATTATTCGTGCATATAAAATATTACGAAGTAAAGTTAAATCCCTTCTAACATCTCTAGTGTTCTGGGGGATTATAACTCGATCTCTAAACACTTTGTAATTTATTAAATATCAAAACAGATTAAGTTCATGAGTTAGCCAATTACTTGCACTTTATTTAATTGGATCTTGGCTACCACATTTCGTGCACATAAATTATTACGAAGCATAGTTTTAATCCCTTCTAACATCTTTAGTGTTCTGGGGGATTATAACTCGATCTATAAACACTTCGTAATCATCCGTTAAATTTAAGGATGAATCAAATCCACGAGTTAGCCAATTAATTTCACGCTATTTAATTGGATATTGGCTAACACATATCGTGTATATAAACAATTACGAGTAATATCGTATAAGCCCCTTCTAACATCTCCAGTGTTCCATGGGGTTATACTACGATATCTATAAAATACTTATAATTATTCGTCCAAACTTTGAAAGCACAATCTTAACTCAATTACTTGCACTTAACTTATTTGGATCTTGGCTAAGACTCATAAATATTATAAACGTGCTTGAAGTTAAAAGAGTATACTTTGACCTTATAATCGTCAATATACAAGTATACTTTAAAACCTTAAGTTGATATACTTAAAGGTAAAATTACAACTCCGAGGTTGTAATTAAATTATTCTTCGATCTATAAATATATAATCGAAAGAAGAAGAATACTAAAGAATTCATAATCCATAAGTGCTTCATATAAAAAGACTTCTCATATTACTCCACATATCTAATTTAATCTATAAAAGAGTAATTATAAATATACTTGACGATCTTGTATTATCCTAAGTCAAGTATAACTAATTAGTTTTAATATTCTTATTTGGATATTATACTACTTATGGGCTAGTACAGTAACATACTAGTTCAAACCATCTTTTGTATACTTGGTTTATTTCGTGGATTGTCTTGTTAGTTTTGTAATGAGGTGAAGTGACGTGAGGTGATTCTCTTTCTAAGACCCAAGTCCTAGACGTACTTATAGGGAGTTAGTAGTCTTTGCACCATGAGGAAGAGGAAAGACCCAAGACCGGATCACTAAGATCCAAGACCGACAAAAGCTAAGGAAGCCAAGTCCACACAAAGGTTCTACAACAACTTTGAAGAAATAGCGGGGAATTATTGTCTAAGATAAGTTGTGTAGGTATTACATTTATTTTGAGGTGGTGACCCTTGTGTTGCGAACCAAGACAAATACTTGTAAGGGTGTAAAGGCTTCTTCGCCTACTAAAGGAGCGAGTTTATTATAAGAGAATCCCGAGTCCGAGAGAGGAGCTCGAGGACTGGAGTAGGGGTGAGCGAATCTATTAGAGGTTGCACCATCGCGAACCAGGATAAAATCTCCGTGTGATATTTTCTTTCCTTCCATTTTATTTTCCGCACATATAAACTACATAACCACTCGGTAAAGTTTTAAAAAGGGATAAATTATTTTAAAATGCCACAACAATTTTTAAATTGGTAATTAAGCTATTCAACTCCCCTTCTAGCTTAAAATAGCCCTCTTAAGGGACCTTACAATTGGTATCAGAGCAATGCTTTTTAACATGTTTGTTAAGTGATTTGCAGATTTACAGGCACAACAAAAAGTGATCTAGAATGGCATATATTAATCCTGTTGGATGTGGTGAAGGTCTATCTAGCTCACGACCACCTCTATTTGATGGCACCAACTTTGCAACATGGAAAACGAGGTTTCGTATTTATGCTAGATCTCAAGGAGTCAAAGTTTGGATGGCTATCGAAGACGGTGTTCACATTCCTACCAAAACTATCGATGACATCATCATCGAAAAGAAGGTTAGTGAATACAACTTAGAGGAAGAAGCCACAATGAATATAGCCGCAAAGGCGGAAATGGTTCTCACAAGTGCACTTGCAGAAAAAGTATATAAAAGAGTAAATAATTGCAAGTTGGCAGAAGAAATGTGGAACAAATTAGTGGTAACCAATGAAAGAACCACTGATATAAGAGATTCTTGGATGGATACATTGATCCAAGAATACGAGAACTTTAAACTCCAAGAAGGAGAAAATATCATTGATATGGAAACAAGATTTACTCGTATTATCAATGAGTTATCTCAACTTGGAAAGAATTATACTCAAAATGAAATGAATAGAAGAGTGCTCAAATCCCTACCTCCTAGTTGGAAGGTTAAAGTCACTACTATAAAAGAGATGCACAACTTAAATGAGTATGAGATTGATAACCTATTCGGAAATCTTCGTGCTTACGAAGAAGATAATATTCCGGAAAAGGTTGCTCCAAAAGTGGAGGATAAAAAGAAAAATATGGCTCTAAAGGCCATATCAATTGATGAAAATGAAAACGACGAGGAGTTAAACGAGGAAGTCCAAAATTTCGATGAGAGTGAAATTGCTCTACACACGAGACAACTTGGTCGTGTGCTTCAAAGAAAAGCTCAAAGATACGGAAAAGGCTTCCTAAAATCAAATAATCAACAAAGAGTTTTTAACTTTAACGGAAGGCCAAATTACTCTCAAAAATATTCTTCCAACTATAAGAGTAATTATCCGTCAACGAGCTACAATAAAGGCAAAGGCAATCAAAATATAAATACCTATAGTAATGCCAATGCCTCTACAAACTATCCTGTTTACACTCCTTCAAAACCTAAAGATCCATCTCCGGAAGAAACATAAGATATATATTTCGAGTGTAAGCAACCTGGTCTTTATAAAAGAGAATGTCCTAAACTTTTAAAGGGATAAATTCTCGTGTCCGAAAATGGTTGGGATCTAAGTGAAGATGAAGAAGCTCCGGAAGCTAGTGAAGAAGTGGTCAATCTATGCTTAATGGCTCTCGGAGATGAAACTACCTCAACGGAAATCTCCTCTTCAAATCAAGAGGTAACATCTAACTATGTCTCAATTAAATCTTTATTATATGAATCTAATTTATCCCTTGTAGATATGAATACGCATGATTTAATTGAACTTGTAGTAAGTTATAAGAATAAATATAAAGATGTTGAACAAAGGTTTCACTTGTTATGATCCGAGAAGATGAAAATCGAGGAAATTCATCGTACTCAAAATAAAGAATATACTCGGATGATGGACTCAAAAGTCTAAGATGAGAATGAGATTACATTTTTAAAAGATCAAAACCATCTCATTAAGATTGAGATAAATAAATTTCAAAAAATATACTCAATCTTGAGACAGAGAATATATCATTAATTCTCAAAGACGAAGAGATGGAACGTGAAAAGATACAATTGAATAATAATATTTGTAAACTTCACGTTGATCTATTGAACTTGAAGATTCTAAATGAATCAAATGTTCAAGAAAAAAACATCATATAAAGACAATCTCGATAAAGAAAAGGAGCTATTAGAAACCAATGAGCTTAAAGGTGAAGCTCTAAGGTTAAAAGAAGAAAATTATAAACTCATAGCTCAAGTTAAGGTTCAAGAAAGAATCCTTAACAGCAAGATTGATGCCTTAAAGAAATAAAATAAAAATCTTGAAGAAGTCATTCAAAGATTTACAAAAGGCAATAAGATGTTGGATCAAATGGTGCATACAAAAACCTCATAAAATCATGAAAGTTTGGGATATAATAAGAATTCTCTTCCTAAAGGAAATACTCGAAGATTTGTATCACCAATAAAGACTTTACCCGAATCACCATCTTATAAATGTTCTTATTTGCAATAAAATGGGATATATCATTCAATATTACAAATTCAAGAATGGTGAAATTAAGAAGAAGCATGTATGGATTCTCAAGGAATCATACAAGAAAGATGATAAACATATGCCTTACAAAAATATGGAACATAAAAATCCAAGGCAACAATGGTCACATCAACCTACTATGTTTCAAAATAGAAACACACAA
Source organism: Apium graveolens (assembly GCF_009905375.1). Classification (NCBI taxonomy): domain Eukaryota; kingdom Viridiplantae; phylum Streptophyta; class Magnoliopsida; order Apiales; family Apiaceae; genus Apium; species Apium graveolens. The sequence continues at coordinate 114,288,087 of NC_133656.1, forward strand.
TATCATGTAAATGGTAATGCATTTAAAAGGCAACAATCTCTTAGTAGAAATGCTTATGCTATTTACCATGCTAATAATAGATATAATGTTTATCATGCTCCATCAAAATTTCATGATAGTTTTAGGTATTATCAACCTCAAACTAGGTCGTATGCATCTAGAAATATTTATATTCCAAATAATAATTAAAACATTCCTAAATTCTTTCATAAATCAAATGTGATATATGATGTACTAACCCCAGGACCCTCAAAACAAAGGGGTACCTATAAATTTAACTAATCATGGTTGTAGGTTTGTCTTGCCACGAAACAAGACATATGGTACCTTGATAGTGGATGTTCATGACATATGACCGGTAATAAGTCACTTTTGAACAACATTAAAAAGGTTACCGCAGGGAGCGTAATATTTGGTGATAGTAGTAAAGGAAACATTGTTGGCATCGGAGATATCGGAAATGGGAAAGTTAAAATTTCCAACGTTTAATTGGTCACTGGATTAAAGTACAATCTTCTCTCCATTAGTCAATTATGCGACAACGATTACAAGGTAATTTTCTAGATTACTCATTGTTTTATATTAGATAAATTTTTCAGTTGTTTCTCACTTGCCCTAGAAATAAAAATGTTTATACATGTGACATGAGCAAGCAAGTGAACGTGTGCCTAATTACTATAATTGATGATCCATGGCTATGGCATCGAAGATTAGGACAGGCCAACATGAAGTTGATAAAGAATATATCAACTAAAGACCATGTCCGAGGTATACCAAAACTAAACTATCATAAAGATCATACTTGTGAAGCTTGTGAAGTTGGTAAACAAATTCGAGCATATCAAAAAGCAAAGTTTATGGTATCTACCACAAGACCTCTCGAGCTACTACATGTGGATCTTATTGGTCCGGTTCCAAAACAAAGTCTCGGAGGTTGCTCATATACGTTGGTAGTTGTGGATGATTATTTACGATTTACATGGACTGAATTTTCAAAGCCAAAAGTGATGCTTTTGAATCCTTCTCATCTTTATGTAAACAGATTCAAAATCAACAAAATAAAACCATAGTCTATATAAGGACTGGTCATGATAAATAATTTGAGAATTCTAGTTTCACCAACTTTTGTGATGAACATGGCATCATACATAATTTTTCCGCTCCATACACTCCTCAATCCAACAGATTAGTTGAACGGAAAAATAGAACACTCCAAGAAATGGCTAGCACAATGCTAAATGAATATCGTCAACCTAAGTATTTTTGGGCTGAGGCTATGTCAACCGCTTGCCATATTCTTAATCAGGTTTTTCTACTACCTATAAAATAAAAGACTCCTTACGAGCTATATTTTGGTAAAACTCTGAAACTAAGCTACTTTCGAGTATTCGGAAGCAAGTGCTTCATATTAAATTCAAAATAGTACCTTAAAAAGTTTGATCCTAAATCAAACGAAGGTATATTTCTTGGATACTCGAACAATAGTAAAGCTTACCGAGTGTTCAACCTCAAATCGCTTGTGGTGGAAGAATCTATGAATGTCACTTTTGATGAAAGTAAACCACCGACGAAATATAAAGATCTTGTTGACCAAGAAAATATTGAACAAGATGATATTGAAAAGGTTATTCGACAATTCAAAAATATGGATCTCAGGACTCCCGTACATAAAAATCCATTAGAATTGGACGAAAAGGAAGATGAACTTCCTAAAGCAATTCCCACTATAAAAAGTCATCCATTAGATAATGTGCTTGGTGACTTAAGGAAGGGAGTTCAAATGCGGTCACAAGTTCAAAATGTTGTGTATCATCTTAGTTTTCTATCTCAAATAGAACCTAAGACCGCGAGAGAGGCTTTATTAGATGAGGATTGGATTTCTGCTATGCAAGATAAATTGCTCCAATTTACTCGTAGTAAAGTGTGGGAACTTGTCCCTAAGCCTCATGATACTTCCATAATTGCTACAAAATGGGTATTTCAAAATAAATTAGACGAAAATGGAATGGTAGTTTGAAATAAAGCAAGATTAGTTGCACAAGGATATACCCAAATGGAAGGAATATACTTTGATGAAACATATGCACCGGTAGAAAGAATTGAATCAATTCGAATGCTATTGGCTTATGCTTGTCATAAAAATTTCAAAGTCTATCTAATGGATGTGAAATCTGCATTCTTAAACGGGATTTTGGAAGAAGAAGTATATTTGAAACAACCTCCCAGGTTTGAAAATGCAACACATCCCGACTATGTCTATAAATTTGTTAGGTCACACAACACTGTAGAAGGGGGTTGAATACAGTGTGAAATACAATCAAATCGATTTCGAACACAAGTAACAGTAAACAGATATATTCGATATAATAAACTCTGTTATAATGGAACTGTTCTCTCTTAGTGATGAACAAATATCATGAGAGCTGATAGGTTACAATGTATAATCTTCTCGATAATGATAACACATATAGTGTAAACCTATGTTTGTGTTTATATAGTACACAGTTACAAGATAACTTCTAATTAATATGGAATATAATTATGTCTCCTAAAATATATCAATCAGATATCTTATACAAGTCTTCTTATCTTCTAACTCTTTCCATGCATATCTTTTTTTGTATTAGTCTCGATCTTCTTTCCTGTAAATCAGCTTCCTTCCTTAACTGTTAGTCCTCTCATACTTAAGTTCTGATATCCATCTTCTGATATTTGTCTTCTGATAATCTAAGTTCTGATATCCTTAAGTTCTGACTTCTAGTAAGTACTGATTCCAGTAAGTACTAATATTTCCTGTTTGTTAAGATCTGAAAACTAAACATGAAACATATTAGACATGACATCTCAAATATATCTAACAATCTCCCCCAACTTGTAAATTGTGCAAAAATATACAATTTAATAGATTTGATGATGTCAAAAACATTTAAGTTCAAATGCAATGAGAGTTTAATAAGACTATTAACTACAACTTACAGTCCTTGTAGCTTTACCAACTTCAGTGGATCAATCTGAATCCATAATGATTCTTAACAAAATCTCTTACCAGCTTGTCTTCAGTTTTTCTCAGAACTTCAACTAACTGTGCTTTGACCTGCATCAGTTCTTCATCTTTACCATCACCAATTTGATAAATGGTTGTTCTGAGAGCTTGAATTGATGTTCTTTCAAGTCCATCACCAAGTCTGATAACTCTAGGATGTGAAGAGTTTTCATTATAACATAAGCATTTTCCTTTCAGAATAACTTCCACCTTAGCAGAGTTCTTTAGCATATGAATTGCTCTTCCATCACCTTCAGTAATCATTGGTATATACTGAGAAGTCTTTGTACCAGAGATTCTAAATAGATCTCTTATAGCCTTCAAAATTTATTCTGACCATCTTCTTGTAACATCAGATTTTACTTCCAGAAGATAGTGAATATGTTGAAGTTCTCTGACAGACTTTTTTAGCACATCAGTATCAGCTAGTCTATAAGTTAATCCATCATAGAGAAATAAAATCAATTTCTCCTTTAGATTATCCTTATTATGAGCATCTATCACAATTTGAGCAGACAGCACTTTATCAAAGTGCTTTTTTTGATTTATTTATATTGTTTGTCTGTCAACATGAAAGGATCTCTTAGAGTAACTTCTACTCCTGTTTGTATCTTCTCTTCATCAGAACCTAATCCAGATTTATCTCAAGGTTGCTTGGATCTCAACCCAAATATTGCGAGTTGATTCATCACAAGATTGGATTTTGGTTCAACTGGAGTAGCTTTCTTCCATATCAGCAATTGTCATCTTTTCCAAATTAATTTGATCAGAATTTGTTGTTTCTTCTGTAGCTTGTTGTTCTTCATTCTGAACAACTTGAGCAGTGTCAGAGGTTGTTTTAGATTCTTCAATTGTCTTTCTTCTCTTCAGAATTTGAACAGTTTCATCTTCTATTAAATCATCATCATGCAATGTAGTTTGATAGACTGGAATGGAAGAACTTATCTTTTTCTCAATCTTTAAAGGTTCACTAACCTTTTCTTTTCCTTTTGACTTAGAATCAATCTCAGTTTGTGATCTAATCTTGGACTTTGAAGTCTCAGAATTTGATTTTTCCTTGATCACAATGCCTTTTTCCTTAGGCCTTGGAGGTTTCTTTGTATCAGAAGCTTTAAACTTAAGGTCTGTCTTCTCAGCTGCAAATCTAGCTTCTTCCTCCTTGAGAGTTTCCAAATCCATTCCTGGATTTTGTTTCAGAAATAATTTCTAGCTATCTCCTCATCAAGTGTCTGGATTTTACGATTTTGGTAATAAACAATAGTCTGCTTCCCTTTTAGCTTCAGAGTTTGTAAAAACTTCTGAGAGTCTTTAGATCCTGACTGAATCAGAATATCAGAACTTGACATCAAACTTTGCTTATCAGAATTTGACTTCAGACTTTTATCATTCACAGCATCAGAACTTGACCTGTTCTGTGTAGAAGATTTTCCTTGAACTTTTCCTTGACCTCTACTCTTATCAGAGTTTCCCTGGTCATCACCTTTATCATCCTTTTTCTTCAGTATTTGAGTAGGTGAGCATTTGGACTTAACTACCTTCTCCCTCTTTTTGCCATCATCAGGAAGTAAGAGAGAAAGAAGAAGTTCAACTGAAGATTGGATTTCTTCCAATTGAGCTTTCTGAGAAACTTGGTTAGCCAAGACCTCAGCAATTTGGGCCTGTTGCTTCTCTTGAATCTTCTCAATGGCTTCAATTTTCTCAAGAGTAGGTCTGATATATCTGTTCTTGTCAAGCTTGATCTGTAGATCTAGCTTATCAGCATGTTCCTTTAGTGTACCAACCTTTTCATGAGTAGAAGAATGTAGACCTTGAAGATGTTTGGTAGATAGAGCAGTGATCTTGAGTTGTGTCTTTAAATCAGCATTTGTGAGCAACTTATTAGCTTTAGCAATATTCTCTGTCAAAATGTTAGAACTTGGAATGAAATCAGTGTCATTCCACTTCTTGGTCCACTCCACACCTCTGTGAGTATCCTCCCAAGGAATAGGTGCTTCCTGTTCAACAAATTTCTTCACCAATTCTTCCTTTCCCAGAATGGGATATGGAGTCTCAACAGAAACATTGTCTTCAGAACTTGAGGAAGACTCATTATGTTCTGATAACACAACAGTGTGTGAAGCAACTGAAGATTCAGGAACAACTTCATTTAAATTCTGAACATCAGAATTTATCTCCAGAGCTGGTCTGGTTGATGTAGATGGTATCTCGACATTTAAAATTGGAAAATGAGTTGGAGATTGCTGAGCTTCTTTAGATGGAGCTTCCAGATAAAGAACATTTGGTATATTCAAATTATGAATATCTATTTCAGAAGTTGTAGTTTGTTCTTCAGCATCATCTGTAGCTTTAATAGGAGAGACATGAGGTGTTGACACAGTATTTTGAGCTTGAGTAGGGAATGGCAGAGCTTCAATTACCACAGGTTCTGATGAGATCAGAGATTCCTGATCCCCTTCCTCAGCTTCAGTTGAATCCTCAGATATAGGCTTAGCCTTGCACCTTTCTACCCTCATTTTCTTTAGTCTCCTTGCCAGTGAAGGAGTTGCTTTAGCAGCTTCAGAACTTACAGATTTCTTTTTTAAAGTATCAGAACTTTGAGCTGCAGTTTTTTTCTGAGAAGTAACATTCTCAGCTCTAACTATCACAGGTTCTGATGCATGAACCTGTGCTTCAACTATTTCCTCAAATCATCACAATTTATTATTGACCATAATTGTAATCAAAACATTCATCAAAGGATAAAGTTCAAATAGATGAAGTAAAGATTAACAAATTATAATTAGAACATTCACATAATATGAGAGAAATATAGACTAAATCTTGCAATTAAAGGAAATTTCATTAATATATCAAATGAATACATTTCATGAAATTTATAGATTACATGCACAAATTACAAGATAGTCCTATTCTAAGATGGTTATCATCAACAGTTTTAGTCCTAGTCTAAGAAAACCTATCGACTATTTCCTCCTGTTGCTGACAAAGAGCACTACAAGACGGATGATCCGTTCTTGCTGAAGGAGAGCCTCTCTCCTTTCTTCTTCCAATCGATCAAGATGGAGCTGGTAGTCCATCAAAAAGAACAAGAGGTTTGTATGAACCTCTTCTGGAACAGAGTTCTAAAGCTCTTCAGGAATGGCGGTGACATGCCACTCCTGTTACCAGTCATCACAACTCAACTCTATATTAAAAGTTTCATAGTTCCTGAACAAGTTGAAAAGAACCATTTTTGTTTATGAAGAAGAAAAATGATGAGAATTAAATGAGAGAGTGAGTTTGTGAGAAAATGGAAGATGATTTAGTTGAGATGAATTGTCGATTTAAATAGCCAATAGAATACCAAGGGACGCGATGACTGTTTACTGATTAAGAGTAAAAAAAATAATGATGCCTCGTCTCCCTACACCGATGTGTAATAATAACAGTCAGTTAAAAAAAGTTAAAGAAGGAGTTAATGGGCACGAGAAATAATTAACAATTACTGTGCACATGTAATTTTTCAAGACAACCACGTTTACCACTAACCCATAATAAATTTATGACTTTTTTTATCTTACCCAAATATATTCTGATTTAAATATGACTGTTTCAGTTTTTACCACAAATAAGTCAAGTAAAGAATAATGCCACGTAAGCATCAAGAATTCCATCAGGATTTAATATCAGAACTTAAACTTGTATCAGATTTTAACAGTCATCAAAATATGGCTTCTCTACTTAAAAAGTGAATATCTTTTTCTGTGTTTCTTCATACAAATACTGACTTGTTTTCTTCAGAGTTTAATCATAAGAACTTCCATCAGAACTTGTCCTCAGAATTTATGCAAATGACACTTAACTGTTTGTCAAAAATAACTTAATCACCACAGTAATTTTCATCATTCATATGAAGTGAAAGTGTGTGCATTCATCAGTATATCAGATAAAGATTAAAGTCTGATAAACTTCAGTACATCTTAGAAATAAGGCATAACTAAGAAAAGTGCTTAAAATATGTCATCAATCATGAAGTCTACTATAGAAAAAATGTATGCAAGAGTCCACCTCAACTATTTGTGCTCAATTTATGCATCTTTTGAAATTCCTTTTTACAGTGGCTTCTCAGTGTGAGTGAGTCACGACTGCTTATCATAATTTATGCTGTTGTCATAGTATTTCTCCAGTAATCATAAAATACGAAAAGTCACCAAAAAAATTTATTTGCTTTTCTAATGCATATTACTTAATACCAGCAATACACTTGGGTCTTCCCTTCCACATATTTTGTTACGACCGGCATTTTGTGTAATATTATTTGTGGACTTGGTATAATATTAGAGCCGAATGTAAATATACTTAATGATTGTACGTTGTGTGAATGAAAATTTCTGCATTATAAATTTGCTTTATGTAGTATATGATTTTTCAAAGCAAAGTTTATTTATTTCCCTTATTTTTGATTTATATGGAATATTCTAAACCTTGGAGAAATTTTCTTTTAAAAGTTATTTTGTTCACAAATTTCAAAACTGATTTTATAAAATTTCTAAAAATCCAAGTTATTTTATGGTATAAATTTTATAATTTTTGAACTTGTATTTTTTTTATAAAAATAAATCTTTAAAAATTTTATTGGTTATAATTATCAAATTACATGGAAACCCTTGCATGCAAATCACTCTTCTATTCTCTTAAAGGGCAAAGAAGACATTTCCAACCCCACTAACTCATTTGTTGATTACCAAATTACCACACTAACCTTGCATGCAAAATGGCCTAAATTTAGCTAGAGGTCATTTTTGTACATTCTCACTTCCACTCATTATTTTGTCAATCCAAAAGCATAAAACCAAAAACCAAGTGGGAGAAGTCATTTTCACTCACTCCACACTCCAACACACCTCATTTTTCTCTCCTCCCGTCCCTCCCTTTTGCTCTCGGCCGAAGCCCCCATTCCCCCACTCCCTTCCATTTTTCATTCCATTTCTCATCTTCCTTAGTGTAAATCTTCCACCTACATTTATTTTATATACTTCCCAAGAGTTTTGTGACTTGGGAGATGAAGTTTCATGGTTGCATGTGTAGTTCTTGTGTGATCTCCAAAGAGAAACTCTTGATTCTTGTGAATTCAAGAGCTCTCTATGAGATATATTTTATATATGTGTTAACTAAGTGTTTTATGGAGAAAACATGCTTTAAAATCCTTTGCATGCTACTGAAATTTCATTATATATTCATATTTAGCCATGCATGCTAGTTTTAAGATGATAAAATGATAATCAACCATGTTGTACATGCTACTCTTTTCGAAATCATGTTTTCATGTTTAAAAATCTATAAATTCGAAATATTTGTACTTGAGATAGATTGTTTTCATGATATATTTCTTATTAATAGATAAGAGAAGATATAATTCATGATTATTAAGGACGAGCAATAGGTATAAGTCGAATTTGCAAGAATTTAAACTTTATGCCTTAGTCGAAATCTTGTTAAGTGTTTTCCATGAGTTGCATGTTATATTTTTAGTTGCATGTTGATGTTCTTGGGCATGGATGATTTCCCCTCCTGTTGAGGCACTATTTTAGGATGTTGATGCACTAGGTTTGCTTTAGTAAAGGTTGGATGATTGGTTAATAAGTGGGAGTTAAGGTGGAAAGGGATTAGTTAGTGTTTGCATTTTTCCAGATTTGATGCACTAGTTTATGGGGAAGTTTTGAATGAGCATTTGTTGTGCACTTTGAGGCCCAAGCCACCAGAAGCTAGCACTAGGAGTATATAAAATGTTTTAGGTGTTTGTTGGAGGTTTGTAAGTCGTTTGATTAGGTGCACGAGTGAAATCATAAAATATGTCCAGCAGGGGACAGTTTTGTTGCAACTTAGAAATAGGAAGTTTTGACCATGTCATGGGTAGGCCCTCATTAGGCCCTGTTGAGCCTTAGTTAGAGGGAGTGTCAGAGGAGTTTTTCCAGCCATAGTTCATAGGATTTGAATTAGAATCATGTGTCACAAGTTAGTTCAAGTCAGGGCATTTTCTGCCCAGAAAAACAGGGGAACCATGGACTTTAAGCTTAGGCCCAAGCAGGCCCAAGATAGGCCCTTGAGCCACATCAAGTTTGGGAGATGCCTTATGATCAGAAGAGTCTAGTGTAGAAGTTTTGGAGGTAAACTTGTAGTGTAAGGGTGTCTAATGCACTCAAGAAACCATAGATGTCATTTTGAAATTTTCCTTAGTAAGCACTTTCACTTATCACATAGTTTTAGAGCACTTATGAGTGAGACCTAGGTTGACCACTATAGTTGCAAGATAGCATAAATCCATTAGAGTGAAAGGCCCAAGTGAGGGTCAATAGGTTTTGGATAGTTTAGTAAAGGCACATCGAGTTAGGAGACCAAAGTTGAAGACTTTGTCTAGTTTAGCGATCAAGTGACTTAGTTGGGGATCGAGATCATCCAAGCCTAGTGTTGCATTATGGTGTGTGTGATATTATTTGGTATTAAAATATGATATGTGAGTATATGTGGCTATGTGTACTATTGTATTTATAAGGTGATTATAAATTGCGTGCATATAGGCCTAAGTGCCATTTATTTGTAATTTCGGGTTGTAAATAGGTTGCGTTGGTGAGAGTATATTATAATGAGGTTATTATTAATTGTGTAGGATCTCAAGACGAGGGTAAACTTGCCATAAAGGTCGAGTAAAGCTTTCAGTTGCTCCTACCTGTCAGACCAGTCCAGCCTTTCTCAAGGCAAGTGATTCAACCTGCTTTTTCGTTTACACTGCAAATGTGTGATAACTAGTTCCTATATATATATGATGCGAGTATCCTGAGTTATCTTGTTATACTTGAACCAAGTGATTCTCAAATCTATCTTCGTATTATATAGAAATGCCATGAACCCTCAAGTACATATTGCAAGTAGATCAAAAGTCGTATCATGCTAGTACATCAAAGTAATTAGAATACCATGATAAAATAAAGATTTGTTATAATACTTGATTGATCCTCTTAATTAACATGCTAATGATTCCTAAAATCTTGACATCTCACCCTGATGCTTGAACCCCAATAGAAACTTTACCTTGATACCTAAAAGCCAGATATGCTTTAAAGTTGTTCATGATTGTTTGATAACCCTATCCTTACCCTAAAGTTTGACATCCTGATATACCTTAAACTAATGATCACTTTCTTTATACCTTAACACCTCTAGTATACTTGTAACCAGTGATGCTTATCTTCTTGATGTTCTAATACCTATACCTTGTCTAAAACCATTGCTTTAAGCCTAGTTTGGCATTACTCCTTCCTATTATCCAACAACCCTACTAAATCTCCTTGTCAAAATCCTTGTAAATAGAAACTGTTCAAGTACCTCGATAGAATAAAGTCTAGTGAATCATGGCCCTGAGATTTTGTGACATATTTCCAGTGTTTCAAAGTTGATCTATAATCCCTTGATAAAGATGTTTACTGTTTAAGAAATTTTATTATCAATCAGCATCCGTTTTTGAAATGATTAAAATGTGGATTTTCAGTCCCAAAGGGGGATAAATGCTTTCTTTGAATTGTGGATCTGGACTGAGACGCGAGTCCTTTCCACACTTATATTGTAGGCTTAAAATTTGCCTAGGGATCCCATTAATGTTTTAGAACCCAGCGAGGTTCGGGATTACTTCGCGGCTGATCACCGGCTGTAATTCGTAGTGTCATAAAATGATTTTGATTAAGATATGATTTTGAAAATGTTTTGATTCAAGCAAATGATGCCATCACCCAAAATTTCATCTCTTGTTATTATTAGTTATATCTTCGTATTGTCATTCTTTAATATATATCTCGATTTATGTTTTGTATCGTATTGTTTAGCACTTGTTGAGCATTTCGCTCACTCCTTGCTTTAACCCTGATATTACAGCTAGCTTGGATTCAAGCAGACAACACAGAAAACTTGTGATGCCGATGCGTATGTCCGAGCTCAGGTAGAATAAGGGATAATTTTGTGTGAGGACACGATGCCAAAACTAGTTGTAATAGTTAGTAGTGTTGGACTGTTCCATACCCTAAACTGTAAGATCTTGGATTCAGATATATTTACTTTCTTTTAAATATTGTAATAGTTATATATTATGTTTTGTTTAGTTGGGGGTGTGGCAGGTTTTGGTATCAGAGCTACGGTTTAGAGTCCCTGGACAACCCAAGTAGGTTATAGGATATATGTATAAGTTATAGATAATATGCGAGAGAGTAGGTTAAGTAAATTTATTATTAATACTCCTCTCATTGGTTTGTCAGCAAAGGGCGCACTCTTCGTCATCCTCTGGGTTGGACGACACTATTGCTTTCTCCGTGTATGTTGAGTTGAGGCGCGAGTTTGACATGCTTCAGGGCAAGTACGACCGAATGATAGACCGATTGAAGAACGTGTATCCAGACAGCCGAAACTATGAAGGGAAGCCTAAGGAGCAGATGACTGCGAGACTTGATACTTTGGTTCAGTACGTCAACACTAAGCTTGAGGAGATGCCATCACACCGAGACCGCGCCAGCCAGTATATCATCCAGATGGTGGTGGATGAGCTCTAGAGTATTGTGAAGATGCTTCGAGAGGAGAAGACTACCAAGCCCCGTTCCGAGGTAGTGGAGCCTTAGTTCTTTCCATTATCTACCTTTCATGTTGTTGTATTATCGGACTTCGTAGAATTCCCAGTTGTTTCCTTTAAATAAGCATGTTATTCCTAGAATCAGACTTTATCCTGATCTTGATGTATTGAGACCTTTAGGTTTCAATTATTATGCACTATCGTTCCATTTTCTCTCAACTGTTATTTTACGCCTTTATATCCATCACCATATCTGTTTAATTTGAAACTTGACCTCATATGTAAATAAGAATTCCATGCGATACCCTCGAATTATTTCATCATTCATACCTGTTTTGACATAACTCTTATTTCTAGATCATGCCACCCAAAAAGAAGAACCCAACAACCACATCTACCACATATCCAAATATTCTTCGATTACTGGAAACCTTACAACAGCAAACCAATGTTATAGCTCAACAATAAATAACTTTTCAACAACGATTTGAAAACCAAGATAACCGTGAACCACACCAACCACCTGATCCCCCAGTACCACCTCGACAAGTTTTCACTTTCAAGGCTTTTCAGAATGTGAATCCACCTGCATTTTATGATACCACTGATCCAATAATAGCTAACACATGGATTAAGGAAATGGAAAGGGCTTTTGAGTTGGTATAGTTAGGGGATGATCAAAAGACACCATATGCTACTTACTTCTTGAAGGGCGAAGTCATCTATTGGTGGGAATCAGTAAAAGCTATGGAAGCAACTCAGCAAGTTTTTTGGGAAAGATTTAAGAAGTTATTTCTGGAAAAGTATTACCCTAAGTACATGCAGAATCAGATGGAGCTTAAATTTCTTGAATTAAAGCAAGGGAATATGTCTATACTGGAGTATGAGAAGAAGTTCACAGAGTTGTCAAGGTTTGTGACCAAATATACCAGTAGTGAAGAGGAAAAAGCAAAGAGATTTCAACAAGGATTAGAGCCTTGGATCAGAGATAGAGTGGCTATGTTTGAGCTTGATACTTATGCAGGAGTAGTACAGAAAACTGCTCATTTTGAGAATAATGGGATGCAGTCAAGAAAGGAAAGGTTTAACAAGAAGAGAAAGGTTCCATTTTATGGAGAAAAGTCTGAAGCCGGAAATTCACAAGATCAGAATGTAAAGAGGATTGGATTCCATAAGGGCGGAAATTTTCAAAAGAAGGGAAATTTGAGCAAAAGACAAGAATCAAAGGGGAACAACTAGGCAAGCCAAGGACAAGTTGGAGAAAACAGATTTCAGAGACCGGAATGCAAGCATTGTGGAAGAAGGCACCCCGGAGTGTGTAATAAGCTGAGCATGACATGCTATAGGTGCAACCAGAAGGGAAATTTGGTAAACGAGTGTAAGATGCCGAAGCTAGGAGTTACATGTTACAAGTGTGAAAAGACTGGACACATAGCTAGGGAGTGTAAGACAACTGGACCAGTCAAAGCTCTAATGAATATGGCAAGTACCAGTGCAAGCATGCCAGCCGAAGTATTGGCATTACCTCCACCACCTACAACAACTCCGCAAGAAACAACAAGGACATTTGATTTGAAAATGAAGGACGCTGTTCAGAACTCTGAGGTGATAGCAGGTACACTTTTACTAAATAATGTCAAAGCTAAAGTATTGATTGATTCGGGAGCAACGAGATCTTTCATATCAGAAACTTTTGTTGATAAACTTCAATGTGATAAAATGGTTATGAACGAGGTAGTAAATGTGGTAATTGCGAACCAAGAGAAGATTCCTGTGAATCAATTCTGTCCGAAGTGTGAGATTGATATTTCGGGGTATAAGTTTTCAGCTGACTTGATACTCTTCAAGTTGGGAGAGTTCGATATAATTTTAGGTATGGATTGGTTAGGGAAGAATAACGCCCAGATTAATTGTAAGACCAAGAAAGTGTATTTAAAGATGAAGAGTGGAGTGAAGGTAGTATTTAAGGGACAGAGGCAAGAGCAACTGTTTCTTACAATTGTTCAGGCTAAGAAGTTACTTAGAAAAGGTTGTGAGTCGTTCCTAGCTTATGTAGTGGATTCAAAAAAGGGCAGCCCCAGCATAGAAGATATTCCCGTAGTTAACGAATTCCCAGATGTGTTTCCAGATGAACTACCAGGTTTACCGCCAGATCGACAAATCGAGTTCGAGATCAACCTTGCTCCGGGCACAGAACCAGTTTCAAAGGCCCCATATAGGATGGCACCAACAGAAATGAAAGAGTTGGCAAGCCAGCTACAAGAATTGTTGGACAAAGGAGTGATACGTCCAAGTACGTCGCCATGGGGAGCACCTATCTTGTTCGTAAAAAAGAAAGATGGAAGTATGCGATTATGTATAGATTATCGGGAGTTGAATAAGGTAACAATTAAGAACCGCTACCCGCTACCAAGAATAGATGACCTATTTGATCAGCTAAAAGGAGCAAAGTGCTTTTCAAAGATTGACTTGAGATCAGGATACCATCAATTAAAGATCAAAGAAGAAGATATTCCCAAGACAGCATTCAGGACCAGATACGGACATTATGAATTCTTAGTAATGCCTTTCGGATTGACTAACGCTCCGGCAGCATTTATGGACCTAATGAATCGGGTATTTAAAAAGTATTTGGACAAGTTCGTAGTGGTATTCTGTTAGATATATTTGATAATGTCATGGCTAATATGATTTATGTTTAATTTTCAGATCTTACTTAAACAGGATAAGTCAATACTTACTGGAAGTCAGGACTTAAGGATATCAGTACTTATATTATCAGGAGATAATCATCAGAAGATGGATATCAGAACTTAAGTGCTGAAGTATGTTCAGATAAGGATAGTAGCAGATTAAAGGAAAGAAGATCGAGATAAACATAAGAAGAGATATGCATGAAGAAGGAGTTCTATGAAGAATAGAATACTTGGAAGAAAAGGTATCTGATTGATATATTTTAGGAAGCAGAATTATATTCCATATCAATTAGCGATTATCTTGTAACTGTGTAGTATATAAACACAGACATAGGGTTTACACTATAAGTGTTATCATATTCGAGAAGATTATTCATTGTAACCCTAGCAGCTCTCATGATAATTATTCATCACTGAGAGGTAACAGTTCCATAGTGTAACAGAGTTTATTATTTCAATAAAGTTTGTTTTCTGTTACTTGAAATATTAAAAGTTCGATTTGATTGTATTTATACACTGTATTTACCCCCTCTACAGTGTGTGTGACCTAACAAGTGGTATCAGAGCCTATCTGTTAACGCACATATTGTTAAAGATCCAAACACAATCATGTCTGACACAGAAACTCCAACTAAGCCTACCAAAACTGAAGAACCTCCAAAGACACAAATTCAAAGTCGGTATGAAACCATCAGAGTTCCCATACTGAGACCATCTGAATATGCCATATGGAAGGTGAGGATGACCATGTTTCTGGAAGCTACAGATCCAGAATATCTTGATAGAATCAAGGAAGGACCTCACAAACCAACCAAGCTCGCAGTTGCAGTTGCAGGTGAAGCAGCAAAGACCATACCAAAGGAGAAGAGTGATTATACTGCTGAAGATATCGCATCAATTGCTAATGATGCTAAGGTACGACACTTACTGCATAGTGCCATTAATAATGTAATGTCAAACAGGGTAATTAACTGCAAGACTGCTAAGGAGATATGGGATGCTCTGGAAACAAGGTGTCAGGGAACTGATACAATTAAGAAGAACAGGAAGACAATACTAACTCAAGAGTATGAACACTTTGACTCAAAGGCTAATGAGTCATTGACTGATTTATATGATAGATTTGTCAAACTCTTGAATGATTTGTCACTGGTTAATAAGGAGTATGATCTTGAAGATTCAAACCTTAAATTCCTGTTAGCTCTTCCTGAATGTTGGGATTTGAAGGCAACAACAATAAGAGACAACTACAGTCTTGATGAAACAACTCTTGATGAAATTTATGGAATGCTCAAGACTCATGAACTTGAGATGGAACAAAGAAGCAAGAGGAAAGGAGGAAAGTCAAGGACAGTTGCTCTTAAGGCTGAAGAAGAATCCCCCAAGGCAGCTACCTCAAGGAAATACAAGGGTAAAGCTCTTTTCACAAAGTCTGATATCGAGTCATCAAGTTCTGAAAGTGATGATGACTCAGATTCTGAAAGCTTGCCTGAGACTGATGCTGATGAGGAGATGATGAAGCTATGTGCTCTTATGGTGAAAGGGATCACAAAGATTGCATACAGGAAGTTCAGGAAGGGAAAGAAGTTTTCCAGGAAAGGCACAAGTTCTGATAAGAAGAATTTCAGAAGATCTGAGGGTAGAGGAGGAAAGTCTGATAAAGGAGATTATACCAATGTCAAATGCTATAACTGTGGTGAGAAAGGCCACATATCTCCTGATTGTAAGAAAGTGAAGGGTGACAAAGGCAAGGCACTTGTCACAAAGAAGAAAAGCTGGACAGACACCTCAGACTCTGAAAGTGAGGAGAACTATGCTTTGATGGCAAATGCTGATAAAGAAAGTGCTGAAATCAGTTCTGAAGCTGCTGAAACAAAGGTACCTCATACTACTTATGCTTTTCATACTGATGATATTAATGAGTTGAGAAGATATCTTAAAACCACGTTTGTTAGTTATAGAGATCAAACTTTAACATGTGAAAGATTAACTTTTGAAAATCTTGCTTTTAAGAAAAGAAATGATTTCTTAGAAAAATAGTTAGTTATGTTCCATCAAACTCAGAAGGATAGAGATGATGCTTTTTATGTCAGGGATGAAGTGCTAAAAATGAATGAATCTCTAAAAACTGAGTTAGAAAAGGAAAGAGAGATAATCAGGACTTGGACTAACTCTGGCAGAACAACTCAAAATTTGCTAAGTAGTGAAAATTGGAAAGAGGGCTTAGGTTATGCAGAGGATAAGAATGATAAAGGAACTGTAGAAATTAAGCCTGTTGTTAAGCAAAAGCCAAAGTTAAAACCTGTTAAGTTTGTAAGTGTAAAGTCTGATAATGAGAAATCAGAAGTTAAAGAGGAATTAACTTCTGACAAACTAAAACAGGAAAAGACAGCTGAAGTAAACATAGGCTTAATGACAAAGAAGCAGCTTAAACATAAGCTGAAAGATGTTAAGAATGCAAACAAGGTAAAATCACCTAGGAAAAATAGGAATGGAAAGGAAGGTGTGAATAAAAGCAATAATTATAAACCTGTTCCTGATGCTCCTAGGAAAACATGTCATAACTGTGGAAGTTCTAACCATCTGGCTTCTTTTTGCAGGAAGAATAAGAACATAAACTCCTTACCTTCAAAATCAGGAGTTAAGAGTCAGTCTGTTAGATATAAACCACAAAATCCTTATTTTCATTGTGGTAGTTTATGGCATTCCATTTATACTTGTAAGGAATATCATAGTTTGTACTATGATTATTATCAAATAAAACCTTCTTTGAAGAAAGTTTCCATTGTTCCTTCTAGTGTAAATTCTGATTCAAAGTCTGATAGTGTAAGTTCTGCTAAGAAAAATGTTAACATAAACTCTGATGCTAAATCCGCTGCAAATGTTAACAAACTTAATAAGGCCAAAGGATCCAAGCAAGTCTGGGTCCTTAAAACTAATCATTTGTGGTCTTTGTGATTGCAGGGCAACAGGAAAAATATTCTAGTTCTGCACAGTGGATGTTCAGGACATATGACTGGAAATAAAGCCCTGCTATCAGACTTTTTAGAGAAAGCTGGCCCAAGTGTTTCTTATGGAGATGGCAACATTGGAAAAACATTGGGATATGGCAATATTAATCTTGGGAATGTCATCAGTAGAGAAGTAGCTCTAGTCTCAGGACTTAAATATAATCTGCTGAGTATAAGTCAAATCTGTGACAGAGGTTATCATGTTGATTTCTTTGAAGAACACTGTGAAGTTGTGAGTAAATCCAAAGGAAAAGTTGTTCTAAAAGGATACAGGCGTGGTAACATTTATGAAGCTAAGCTTTCAACAAGTACTGATGGTTCTGCAATCTGTCTGATGAGTAGAGCATCAATTGAAGAAAGCTGGAATTGGCACAAGAAACTCTCTCATTTAAATTTCAACAATATAAATGAACTAGTCAAGAAAGATCTTGTGAGAGGACTGCCAAAGTCAATATTTGCTCCTGATGGCCTTTGTGATTCTTGTCAGAAGGCCAAACAAAGAAAATCTCCATTCAAGAGCAAGACTGAATCATCAATTCTTGAGCCTTATCATCTACTACATGTTGATCTATTTGGTCCAGTGAATGTCATGTCTATTGCAAAGAAGAAATATACGTTGGTCATAGTGGATGAGTTCACCAGATACACATGGGTGTATTTCTTGCACACAAAAAGTGAAACTGCATCTATCTTGATTGATCATGTCAAACATCTGGATAAATTGGTCAAAGATTCTGTGAAAACAATAAGGAGTGATAATGGCACTGAGTTCAAGAATTTGATAATGGAAGAGTTCTGCAAAAACCATGGAATTAAGCAGGAATTTTCTGCTCCTGTAACTCCACAGCAAAATGGAGTTGTTGAAAGGAAGAATAGAACTCTCATTGAAGCTGCACGTACAATGCTTGAAGAAGCAAAGCTTCCAACCTATTTCTGGGCTGAAGCTGTGCAGACTGCTTGTTTTACTCAAAATGCAACACTCATTAATAAGCAAGGAAAAACACCATATGAGTTGGTGAAGAAAAAGAAGCCAAATCTGAAGTACTTTCATGTATTTGGATGCAAGTGTTTTGTTCTCAAGACTCATCCTGAACAACTATCTAAATTTGATCTAAAAGCTGATGAAGGAATCTTTGTTGGATATCCACTTTCCACAAAAGCCTTCAGAGTCTATAATTTGAGAACTAGAGTGGTCATGGAATCTATCAATGTCTCTTTTGATGACAAGAATATTACTGGTCTTGAAGATTTTATTGATCATGATCAGCTGAGATTTGAAAATGAAGACTCAAGTTCTGATACTGAAAATCCTGACAGTCTAAGTCCTGATACTGTAAACTCTGATGGATTAAACTCTGATGTTATTGAAACTATGGTGACTACGCCAAAGGAAGATGCACCTATGCAGGGGGCATACTCAAGAACACACCACATCTCAAGAAGCATCAGAACATATATATGGCTCTTCAAGTTCTGATTCATCAAGTTCTGATAAGCCAAGTTTTGATAGTTCTGAAAATCTAAATTCTGAAGAATCCAACTCAGAGAGCATAGTTTCAGAGGGAGCATCAGAAAATGAAAATGAAGACATCATGGATCATGGGGGAGCATCCAGTTCTAGAGAAAACCTTCCATCTGCAAGGAAGTGGACTAAATCACATACACCTGATTTGATAATTGGAAATCCTGGTGCAGGTGTCAGAACTAGAACAGGTACTTCAAACGAATGTCTTTACGATTCTTTTCTCTCAGACTGAGCCAAAGAAAGTGGAAGAAGCTCTTCAAGAAGCTGATTGGGTGCAAGCAATACAGGAAGAGTTAAATGAATTTGAAAGAAACAAAGTCTGGACCCTAGTGCCAAGACCAAAGAATAGATCTGTTGTTGGTACAAAGTGGGTGTTCAGAAACAAAACTGACAGTGATGGAATAATTACAAGGAATAAGGAAAGGCTGGTTGCAAAAGGATATTCTCAACAAGAGGGAATTGATTATGATGAAACATTTGCACCAGTTGCTAGGTTAGAAGCCATAAGGATATTTTTGGCTTATGCTGCTCACAAAAAGTTTACTGTCTTTCAAATGGATGTGAAAAGTGCTTTTCTCAATGGAGAATTAGAGGAGGAAGTATATGTTGAACAACCTCCAGGCTTTGTAGATTCCAAATATCCAGATTATGTCTATAGGCTTGATAAAGCACTTTATGGACTTAAGCAAGCTCCTAGAGCATGGTATGAGACCTTAGCTCAGTTTCTTCTGGAAAGTGGATTTAACAGAGGAACTATGGACAAAACACTGTTCTACCTCAACCATGGAAAAGACTTACTTCTGGTCCAGATTTATGTTGATGATATCATTTTTGGGTCTACAAATGACAGACTTTGCAAGAAGTTTGCCAAACTGATGCAGTCAAGGTATCAGATGAGTATGATGGGGGAACTTAGCTATTTTCTGGGCCTTCAAGTCAAGCAGAATGAAGAAGGCACTTTTATTTGTCAAACTAAGTACACCAGAAACTTGCTGAAGAAATTTGGAATGCAAGATTGTTCAAGTGCATCCACTCCCATGGCCACTGCAACAAAACTGGATAAGGATATTGGTAAATCAGTAGATATTACTGATTACAGAGGTATGATTGGCTCTCTACTCTATCTAACTACTAGTAGACCTGATATCATGTATGCTACCTGTCTTTGTGCAAGATTTCAAGCAGATCCAAGAGAACCTCACTTAGCAGCTGTGAAAAGAATTTTTAAATATCTTAAGGGAACAGCTGATCTGGGATTATGGTATCCCAGAGAATCAGATTTTAAACTAATAGGTTACTCATATGCAGATTTTGCAGGTTGCAAAATTGACAGGAAAAGCACAAGTGGAAGCTACCAATTTCTTGGAGGCATATTGGTTTCTTGGTTTAGCAAGAAACTAAAGTCAATTTCCACATCAACTGTAGAAGCAGAATATATTGCTGCAGGAAGCTGTTGTGCACAGATTCTTTGGATGAAGAATCAGTTACTGGATTATGGGTTAACATATTTCAAAATCCCTATTTACTGTGATAATCAAAGTGCTATTGCTATGACAGGTAATCCAGTTCAACACTCTATGACAAAGCACATCAGCATCAGGTACCACTTCATCAGGGAACATGTAGATGAAGGTACAGTGGAATTGCACTTTGTTCCAACAGATCAACAACTAGCAGATATCTTCACAAAACCATTGTGTGAAGCTACTTTTACAAGATTGGTAAATGAACTTGGAATGGTTTCAGGTTCTTTCTCTAAATCTGCTTAGTTTTGTTCTGTTGCATCAGACTTTATGATCAGTATTTACAGAATTCAATATCTTTGTGTATTCTGTGCTTAATTGAAAAATATGTTTAAGTACTGACTGTTGTCTGATCAATGTTTCTAAACTCTAATAGTGATATGTCTGTTTAGGTAACTATTCAATCCTATGAGGATAACTGTGCTAGATGCTGACCTAGTAGTCTTCAATAAACAAGGGATCCCATGTAAGAAGTAATTATTTATGTGGAAATCTATTGGCACAAGCAAATTCTGATAATTGAGCTTAGTTGAGTTTACTTTGTCTATCTTATTACTAAGTCACAAACTAGAATAATGCTACTCATATGTTAAGTTCTGATGCTAGTAAATCTGTTGAATGAACTAAGTGCTGATAAACCTCACTTATCAAAAGAAAAAGAAAGCGAAGCAAGGATTAAAAATCAGGTACTCCTTTGAGATCTAGAGTAAAAATGTGGAAGGGAAGACCCAAGTGCATTGCTGGTATTAAGTAATATGCATCAGAAAAGCAAATAAAATATTTCCTTGGTGACTTTTCACACTCTATGATTACTGGAGAAATACTCTGATAATAGCATAAATTTTGATAAGCAGTCGTGACTCACGTACACTGAGAAGCCACTGTAAAAAGGAATTTAAAAAGATGCACAAAATTAGCACACAATAGTTGAGAGGGACTCAAGCATGAACTCATTCAACAGTAGGTTTCAGAATAATGACAGCTCTTTAGCAAAGTTTTAGTTATGCCTTATTTCTAAGATGTACATAAGTGAATCAGACTTTACTCCTTGTCTGATATTTAGCTTAATGCACACACTAAACACTCCATATTAATGATGAAAATCATTGTGGTGATCTATGTTGTTTTAGATGAACAGTCATTGTGTCATAATGCACAAATTCTGAGGACAAGTTCTGATTGCCTGTTTTAAAGAATATAAATTAGAATTTATGTGAGGACTTACCAAGATAGGCATTCATTTTTCGAGTTAAGAGATTATGTTCTGATGACCGTTAAGTTCTGATATAAGTCTAAGTTCTGATATTAACGTCTGATTCTTTACTTGACTTATTTGTGGATAAAATTTGGAAACAATCTCAGTTTAAACCAGAAAATGTTGAAGTGGAAAATTAACAGTCATTATATTTAGGGATAGTGGTACTCCTACATGAACAGTCAACTTTTACTTGTTTCTTGTGCGCATTAAACCTTGTTTTCCCTTACCAATGAATGTTTTTCTTTTTCCAAGTCTGGGGAGACGAGGTAAAATTAATTCTACCTGTCAGCATTAAATTTCTTTGCGTCTCCTGACATTCTCTTGCCTATATAAACAACCACTTCACATCAGCCTTCTCATCAAATCTTTTATCACAAACTCACCTTCATACTTTTTATATCAAAAACACCATGGTCAGATACAATATGTTTTTCAACTACGAAACCTTCAACATGGAGCTGAGCTGTGCCGATTGGCAGCAGGAATGGCACGTTACTGCCATTCCTGATGAGATATGGGACTCCGTTCCCCAGGAGGTACTCACCCACCTCCTGTTCTTCTATATGGATTACCATCGCCATCTGGAGCGATTGGAGGAGGAAAGGCTGGAAGCTCTCCACCAGCAAGAGTGAATCATACGACTCGCTATTCTGTTTGTCGAGAGTAGGAAGAAGAAATAATTTATTTTCTTCTTTATGTTTTTCTTCATCATCAGCCTTGCCCTGCTTCTTGAGCTAGGACAAAGGCTGTTGACGTTAGGTTTAGCAGCTTAGGGAAATCTTGTACAAGTTCTGATGTAATTTAAATTTCGTGAATGTATTCTCTTGATATATTAATGAAATTTGTTTTTGTTTCAAGATCTTGTCTCTGAGATATTTTGTAATGCATTGATAAATCCTGATACATATTTATATTCTGATGACCATATAAATTATGTTTTAACTTTATTATGGTCATTTTCACTCGGATTCTTTTTTCAGAATATTGATGTTGCAGTGAAAAATAATTAAATAAGTGGGAACAGTTTCAATTTTGAATTAAAACTGTTTCACCTTGATTAATGGAATAACTTGGTAAGTGGAACGGTTTTTCCTTGAAAAACTGCAAGTGGGTAAGTAATGATTATTGTTTTCTCGTGCCCATTAACTATTCATTTTTACTGCATGCCTGACAGGTATCCAACGGTTACATTTTTTTTCAAAAGTATAAGTAAGACAGAGAGAGGATTTTTTAATCTTTTATTTCCTTTCACACTTTTTCTCTCTATATGCTTTTACTCTCTTTCTTCTTCTAACGTTGGTTTTTCATATAGACATTCTATCAAACACCTAACAGGCACTTACACATCTCGATTAATTTCATGGCACCAAAGGATTTAATCATTGATGGAGCTAAATTTGTTCCAAACAACTATGCTGCAATTCTTGATAATGCTGAAGCTCCGTCTGAATTGCATTTTGTGCAAGACCTTCTTGCACACAGTGAAATCGGGTATGCATTGACCCAACCTTCCGTCTTCTCAAGCCAACAAGTTCTGACACTTTGGAGGACTGGAAACTTTGATAATGGTGGTCCAAATGGTACTCCTAGTATTGTTTTCGAAGTGGGTGATTCTCAATATGCAGTCACTCCTGGTACAATACGTAAGGCTCTACATCTCCCAGAAGGAGGTACTTTTTCAATTCCAGAGGAATGAGCTCTTGAGGAGTTAATGGCCAGTTTGGGGTATGAACAGAGTTTGGCAAAGCTTGGGCAGTTGAAACGGGCTCATATCATAAGGGAATGGAGCTTCTTCTTCGACTGCATCACTAAAGCTTTTGGGAACAAGTGTTCGAATTTTGATGCCATCCCCATAATGAGTCAGCACATCGGGTATTCCATTATAAACCAAACTCATTTTGATTTTGCAACGGCTATAATTGGTTTTATTGGGGATAGGATGACAGAGGATAGGAATGTTGTCTACTTTGCTAGATTATGTCAACTTATATATACTTTTTGTACTGATGAACCTCAACTAACCAGTACCTCAACTCCACCTTTTAAAGTTGCAAAACGATACTTTAATGACCTGGTACATGCTGACACTAAGAAACCAGTGGTTAGACCTTTACAGATTCCTCAGTCTGTAAAACAGATCTTAGTAAATGCTGATCCTGATACTTATGAATCTGTTTATCCTGATGTCCATCCAACAACAACCTCCCACACACCACAACAATCATCAGCATCTACCACCCATACTACTCAACCTACACTAAGGCAATATCTTAGATCATATCTCTCAACTTCACAGACAGTTCAACCCTCATCCTCAGAACCTCCAGTAAAGCCTTCATCTTCCAAGCCTAAGAGGACAAAGACTGTTCCTCAAACACCTCAGAAGAGAAGGAGGATTGTTTTGAGAGATGAATCTGACAGTGAGGAACAGGTTTCTACATCAGAACCTGTTGTCAAAGAAGCTGAGAAAGTTCCTTCTCAGAAGGATTCTGCAATTGGGGGATCTAGGCTTCTCAAAAGGCTTAGACGAATGACTGTTGATGAAAATCCCAAGGAATCCATATCTTCAAAGAGATACAAGAAACAGAGGGCAAAAAGGCCAGTTTCAGATGATGAGGAAGCAGCAGCTAAGGAAGGAGATCAGGAATATCTGATCTCACAAGAATCAGAATCTGCTAAAGCCACTGCTTCTCCATCAACTCCACCTCAGGAAGCTAACACACCATCTGTGTCTCCTGTTCAAAAGTCTGTATCTCTTGTTAATACAGGCACAAGTGCTGATATAGATATCCAGACCTTGGTTGTGCCTGAAGTACTTTACTTAGAAGCTCCAACAGCAACTAATCCATCAACAACACCTGTTACTGATGCTGCACAAACTCCAGAATTATGAATTATCTACTACACCTTCTCTGCATCTAGATGATGATGATCAGAATATAGGTGAGCATCAGGATATGGCTGTTGATCAGAACTTGGAACCAAATCAGCAATTAGAGGATGCTGAAGCCTCCATTGCTACTGACACTATTATTTTATCAGAAGATACTGATTCTGTAAGTTCTGATGCTGCAAATGCTGGAGATATTGGTGATGCTGCTCTACAAGCAGATACTGATGAAGCAGGTCCTTCCGGACATGTCCCTCAACAAACAGTTCTTAAATCTGAACTTGTTAAGAAGTTTGTTACCAGAGAAGCACCAGTGCCTTGGAGTGAAACTCCTGCTGGTCAGGAGTGGACTAAGGAATGAAACTCAATTACTTATGTTCCATCTGCAAAGAATCTGGCTGAGCACTTGACAAAAGCTGATGAGATGTTAAATACTGATGATTTCAAAACACAGCTTAGAGTCACTGCATTGAGTACTAAACATCTTCACGGTCTCCATTCAACTACTCATGCAGAGCTACACAAGATTCAGGAAGAATTCATCAAACAGGAACAAGTTCAAAAGATTGATAAGAAAAAGTTCTTCCAACCTACCTTTGACCGAGTTGATTATATTGAGAAGACTCAAGAGAAACAACAAGCTCAGATTGATGATATTCTGAAAAATCAAGCTTCTCAGCAATCTCAACTTAGTGAAATCCAAGCCTCAATGGAATTGCTTGTCTCTCTTCTATTACATGCTGATGCCAAAAAGGGGGAGAAAGTAATTAAGTCCAAATGCAAAACTGATAAGACATTGAAAGGGAAGGATGATGAAAAGGATGACCAAGGAAACTCTGGAATGGGTAGAGGTCATAGTCAAGGTAGAGGTTTCTCATCAAGAAAAGCTGAAATCACAAGTCACAGGACAAGTTCTAATGCTGGAAAAAGAATTAGTTCTGCTACTGGTAAAAGGATAAGTTCTAATGAACTTTTAGATCTTGATGAAGAAATGTCAAGACAATTATTTCTTCAGGAAAATCCAGGAATGGACTTGGAGAGTTTAATGGAAGAAGAAGCCAGACTTAAATCAGAAAAAGTCACATCTAAATCACAGGTAATAGAAGAGAGGACAAATACTGAAGCAATATTGGCTAAATCACAACCGCAGATAGATCCAAGATCCAAGGGTAAAGAAAAAGTTGGTGAACCTATCAAGGTTTATGTGCCTCCTGAGAATGAAGAAATCACTGATGAAAAGGATGATCTTACTCTGACTTCAAGAAAAGTTTCTAAGACAACCTCTGACATAGCTCAAGTTGTTCAGAGTCAAGAGACAGTAAGTTCTGATATTTCGAAGAAGCAAGTAACCTCTGACATAGCTCAAGTTAACTTGATATCAGAAGATAAATCAAAGACACTCCTACCAGGATTCACTAAAGCAAAACAGACTCAACCTTTGAAGACTGTTGCAAGTGGTTTTGAAGCAAGAGTAGTTACTGGAAAGGAAGCAAGAGATAAAACTGGATTGGGAAGTGCTGATGAAAGAAGAATACAGAACACTACCAATGATCCAACTTCCTTGAGTGAACCAGGTATTGGAGCAACTCCTGAGAGATTGAATCAACTGGAATCTGTACAAATGGTTTACCATACCTACTTGAATGAACACATCTTGTTGTACTATATGACAGATGGTAGGGTTTATCATATAAGGCAAAATGCCATTCCATTGAAGTATTTTGAAGAATTGGAGCATGTACTATTCTTACTTCAAGTGGATGACAGATTGACAGGAAGTGCTGCAAACTATTTGAAGGATCAGATTCAGAGACAGAAAAGGCTTTATTATGTTAAATCTGACAGCATATATGTTCCAAAGTACAGAGATCACAAGGGTGATATAGTTGAAATGAAGCCCAACACTGCTCAAATTATAACTACCTTTCTGGGTTACAGGGCTGTGGAATTCAATCTTGAGTCTGATAAAGCTTATTTGATCAGACTGGATCATGATATAAGGAAAGCAAAGATTAATGATCTCAGGGCTGCAATCTTTCAAATTGGTGAAGATACTGCAGAGCTTAAAGATGCTAAAAGGAGAATGATTGATGAACTTAGACATGCTGAGAGATGTTTGTTGAAGAACTATCTCAGAACAACTCCTGACATCAGAGAGATCAGAAGATGAAGCCAAGTCAAGATCTACAACTGCTTAAATTTTGATATTTGTACAGACTGAAGTTGTTATCAGAAGTTAAAGATTGATAAAGCTTTAAGGACTGTAAGTTGTAGTTATCTAGTCTAATTCTCATGTATTTGTACTTAATGTTTTTGACATCATCAAATATCTATTAAACTTGTATATTATGCTAATTTACAAGTTGGGGGAGATTGTTAGATATATTTGATAATGTCATGGCTAATATGATTTATGTTTAGTTTTCAGATCTTACTTCAACAGGATAAGTCAGTACTTACTGGAAGTCAGGACTTAAGGATATCAGTACTTATATTATCAGGAGATAATCATCAGAAGATGGATATCAGAACTTAAGTGTTGAAGTATGTTCAGATAAGGACAGTAGCTGATTAAAGGAAAGAAGATCGAGATAAACATAAGAAGAGATATGTATGAAGAAGGAGTTCTATGAAGAATAGAATACTTGGAAGAAAAGATATCTGATTGATATATTTTAGGAAGCAGAATTATATTCCATATCAATTAGCGATTATCTTATAACTGTGTAGTATATAAACACAGACATAGGGTTTACACTATAAGTGTTATCATATTCGAGAAGATTATTCATTGTAACCCTAGCAGCTCTCGTGATAATTATTCATCACTGAGAGGTAACAGTTCCATACTGTAACAGAGTTTATTGTTTCAATAAAGTTTGTTTTCTGTTACTTGAAATATTAAAAGTTCGATTTGATTTTATACACTGTATTCACCCCCTCTACAGTGTGTGTGACCTAACATATTCATTGATGACATCCTTATTTATTCAAAATTGGAAGAAGAACATAAGCAGCATCTATGGATAGCATTGGAGATATTCCGACAAGAGAAGTTGTATGCCAAGTTTTCTAAATGTGAGTTTTGGCTAAAGGAAGTTCAATTTTTGGGACACGTCATTGGAGATGAAGGAGTTAAAGTAGATCCAGCAAAGATTGAGGCAATTATGAGTTGGGAGAGGCCAAAGACACCTACGGAAGTGTGAAGTTTTCTAGGATTGGCAGGGTATTATAGAAGGTTTGTCAAGGATTTTTCGAAAATCGCCATGCCATTGACTAAGTTAACCAGGAAGAATCAGAAGTTCGAATGGAATGCAGAATGTGAGGATAGCTTTCAAGAGTTGAAACAGAGATTGGTAACAGCTCCGGTGTTAGTATTACCAGACGACCAAGGAAACTTTGTGATTTTCAGCGATGCTTCACATAAAGGATTGGGCTGTGTGCTAATGTAACACAATAAGGTGATCGTGTATGCGTCAAGACAGTTAAAACCGCATGAATTGAAGTACCCGACGCATGACTTGGAACTAGCCGCCATAGTGTTCGCACTTAAGATTTGGAGACATTACCTCTACGGGGAAAAGTGTGAAATCTACATGGATCACAAGAGTTTAAAGTACATTTTCACTCAGAAGGAACTCAATATGAGGCAAAGGAGATGGATGGAATTGATTAAGGACTATGATTGCTCGATAAATTATCATCCTGGAAAGGCGAATGTTGTAGCCAATGCCTTGAGTAGGAAGGAAAGATTGAATATGATAGCAACACCAAAAAAATTGTCTGAAGAGATTAAGAAATTTGGATTGGAACTTTGTGATTGTGGAATAGTTGAAGAAGTTTGTCGTGCAATGACTTTTCATCCAACACTGGTGGAAAAGATAAGGAAATGTCAGGAAGAAGTAATGGAGAAAGAGAAGAATCAGCTAACTGGAGAAGAGATTGGTACTCAAAGGGATGAGCAAGGTATACTAAGGTTTTCCTCAAGAATTTGGATTCCTCATGTACCTGAATTGAAGAATGAGATTTTGCAAGAAGCCCACAATTCAAGATTTTCAATCCATCCAGGAAGCACCAAGATGTATCGGGACTTAAAGCAGAACTTTTGGTGGCCAAATATGAAGCGAGAGGTGGCAGAATGGGTTGCAAAGTGTTATACTTGTCAGAAAGTGAAGGAAGAACATCAACGACCAAGCGGATTAATTCAACCCCTAAAGATTCTGGAATGGAAATGGGAAAATATTGTTATGGACTTTATAGTGGGACTACCGCGAACAAAATCCGGACATGACGCTATATGGGTTATAGTTGACCGCCTTACAAAGTTGGCATATTTCCTTCCAATTAATGAGAAGTCATCATTGAACAGGTTGGTTCATCAGTATGTGCGTGAAGTTGTGCTAAGGCATGGAGTACCTGTAGCGATAGTTTCAGACAGAGATTCTCGATTTAACTCGAGATTCTGGAAGCAATTTCAAGAGAGTCTTGGCAAAAAGTTGAACATGAGTACGGCGTATCACCCACAGACTGATGGTTAGAGCGAAAGGATAATTCAAACAATCGAAGACATGTTGCACAGTTGTGCAATCGATTTTGCCGGAAGTTGGGACGACCACTTGCCATTAGTAGAATTCTCTTATAATAACAGTTATCACTCCAGTATTGGCATGCCACCATACGAAGCTTTGTACGGACGGAAATGTAGATCACCGACAATTGGGATGAAGTAGGAGAAGGAAAGATTCTAGGCTCGGAGTTGGTACAACAATTGCATGAGACAGTCAAGTTAATTCAGAAAAGGTTGCTTGCTGCTCAAGATAGACAAAGGAAGTATGCAGATCCAGCGCGTAAGGATGTTAGATTCCAAGTAGGCGAAGCCGTTTTGTTGAAGGTGTCACCAAGAAAAGGGTTGTCTAGATTTGGCAAGAAAGGGAAGTTAGCACCTAGATATATAGGTCCTTTTGAAATTTTGAGTCAAGTGGGGAAGGTGGCCTACGAGTTAACCTTACCACCTCAGTATCAGCATGTGCATAATGTGTTCCATGTGTCGTTGCTTAAGAAGTACAATCCTGACGCCAGCCATGTGATAGAATATGAACCTGTAGAAATTCAGGCAGACCTGTCATTTGTGGAGCAACCTGTCAAATTACTCGACTGGAAAGTGAAGAGTCTTAGGAATAAGTCGGTAAGGTTAGTGAAAGTACTTTGGAGGAACCCCAAGGTCGAAGAATCAACTTGGGAGTTAGAGTCTGATATGCGTTCTCGGTATCCTCATCTGTTCTCTTAGATTCTGGGGACAGAATCCCTTAAGGGGGAGAGGATGTTACGACGGGCATTTTGTGTAATATTATTTGTGGACTTGGTATAATATTATAGCCGAATGTAAATATACTTAATGATTGTACGTTGTGTGAATGAAAATTTCTGCATTATAAATTTGCTTTATGTAGTATATAATTTTTCAAAGCAAAAGTTTATTTATTTCCCTTATTTTTGATTTATAATGAATATTCTAAACCTTGGAGAAATTTTCTTTTAGAAGTTATTTTGTTCACAAATTTCAAAAGTGATTTTATAAAATTTCTAAAAATCCAAGTTATTTTATGGTATAAATTTTATAATTTTTGAACTTGTATTTTTTTTTATAAAAATAAATCTTTAAAAATTTTATTTGTTATAATTAGAAAATTACATGGAAGCCCTTGCATGCAAATCACTCTTCTATTCTCTTAAAGGGCAAAGAAGACCTTTCCAACCCCACTAACTCATTTGTTGATTACCAAATTACCACACTAACCTTGCATGCAAAATGGCCTAACTTTAGCTAGAGGTCATTTTTTTACATTCTCACTTCCACTCATTATTTTGTCAATCCAAAAGCATAAAACCAAAAACCAAGTGGGAGAAGTCATTTTCACTCACTCCACACTCCAACACACCTCGTTTTTCTCTCCTCCCTTCCCTCCCTTTTGCTCTCGGCCGAAGCCCCCATTCCCCCAATCCCTTCCATTTTTCATTCCATTTCTCATCTTTCCTAGTGTAAATCTTCCACCTACATTTATTTTATATACTTCCCAAGAGTTTTGTGACTTTGGAGATGAAGTTTCATGGTTGCATGTGTATTTCTTGTGTGATCTCCAAAGAGAAACTCTTGATTCTTGTGAATTCAAGAGCTCTCTATGAGATATATTTTATATATGTGTTAACTAAGTGTTTTATGGAGAAACCATGCTTTAAAATCCTTTGCATGCTACTGAAATTTCATTATATATTCATATTTAGCCATGCATGCTAGTTTTAAGATGATAAAATGATAATCAACCATGTTGTACATGCTACTCTTTTCGAAATCATGTTTTTATGTTTAAAAATCTATAAATTCGAAATATTTGTAATTGAGATAGATTGTTTTCATGATATATTTCTTATTAATAGATAAGAGAAGATATAATTCATGATTATTAAGGACGAGCAATAGGTATAAGTCGAATTTGCAAGAATTTAAACTTTATGCCTTAGCCGAAATCTTGTTAAGTATTTTCTATGAGTTGCATGTTATATTTTTACTTGCATGTTGATGTTCTTGGGCATGGATGATCTCCCCTCCTGTTGAGGCACTATTTTAGGATGTTGATGTGCTAGGTTTGCTTTAGTAAAGGTTGGATGCTTGGTTAATAAGTGGGAGTTAAGGTGGAAAGGGATTAGTTAGTGTTTGCATTTCTCCAGATTTGATGCACTAGTTTATGGGGAAGTTTTGAATGAGCATTTGTTGTCCACTTTGAGGCCCAAGCCACCAGAAGCTAGAACTAGGAGTATATAAAAGGTTTTAGGTGTTTGTTGGAGGTTTGTAAGTCATTTGATTAGGTGCACGAGTGAGATCATAAAATATGTCCAGCAGGGGACAGTTTTGTTGCAACTTAGAAATAGGAAGTTTTGACCATGTCATGGGTAGTCCCTCATTAGGCCCTGTTGAGCCTTAGTTAGAGGGAGTGTCAGAGGAGGTTTTCCAGCCATAGTTCATAGGATTTGAATTAGAATCATGTGTCACAAGTTAGTTCAAGTCAGGGGAACCATGGACTTTAAGCTTAGGCCCAAGGAGGCCCAAGATAGGCCCTTGAGCCACATCAAGTTTGGGAGATGCCTTATGATCAGAAGAGTATAGTGTAGAAGTTTTGGAGGTAAACTTGTAGTGTAAGAGTGTCTAATGCACTCAAAAAATCATAGATGTCATTCTGAAATTTTCCTTAGTAAGCACTTTTACTTATCACATAGTTTTAGAGCATTTATGAGTGAGACCTAGGTTGACCACTATAGTTGCAAGATAGCACAAAGCCAGTAGAGTGAAAGGCCCAAGTAAGGGTCAATAGGTTTTGGATAGTTTAGTAAAGGCACATCGAGTTAGGAGACCAAAGTTGAAGACTTTGTCTAGTTTAGCGATCAAGTGACTTAGTTGGGGATCGAGATCATCCAAGCCTAGTGTTGCATTATGGTGTGTGTGATATTATTTGGTATTAAAATATGATATGTGAGTATATGTGGCTATGTGTACTATTGTATTTATAAGGTGATTATAAATTGCGTGCATATAGGCCTAGGTGCCATTTATGTTTAATTTCGGGTCGTAAATAGGTTGCGTTGGTGAGAGTATATTATAATGAGGTTATTATTAATTATGTAGGATCTCGAGACGAGGGTAAACTTGCCATAAAGGTCGAGTAAAGCTTCCAGTTGCTCCTACCTGCCAGACCAGTCCAGCCTTTCTCAAGGCAAGTGATTCAACCTGCTTTTTCGTTTACACTGCAAATATGTGATAACTAGTTCCTATATATATATGATGCGAGTATCCTGAGTTATCTTGTTATACTTGAACCAAGTGATTCTCAAATCTATCTTCGTATTATATAGAAATGCCATGAACCCTCAAGTACATATTGCAAGTAGATCAAAAGTCGTATCATGCTAGTACATCAAAGTAATTGGAATGCCATGATAAAATAAAGATTTGTTATAATACTTGATTGATCCTCTTAATTAACATGCTATTGATTCCTAAAATCTTGATATCTCACCCTGATGCTTGAACCCCAATAGAAACTTTACCTTGATAACTAAAAGCCAGATATGCTTTAAAGTTGTTCATGATTGTTTGATAACCCTATCCTTACCCTAAAGTTTGACATCCTGATATACCTTAAACTAATGATCACTTTCTTTATACGTTAACACCTCTAGTATACTTGTAACCAGTGATGCTTATCTTCTTGATGTTCTAATACTTATACCTTGTCTAAAACCATTGCTTTAAGCCTAGTTTGGCATTACTCCTTCCTATTATCCAAAAACCCTACTAAATCTCCTTGTCAAAATCCTTGTAAATAGAAACTGTTCAAGTACCCCGATAGAATAAAGTCTAGTGAATCATGGCCCTGAGATTTTGTGACATATTTCCAGTGTTTCAAAGTTGATCTATAATCCCTTGATAAAGATGTTTACTATTTAAATTTTTTTATTATCAATCGGCATCAGTTTTTGAAATGATTAAAATGTGGATTTTCAGTCCAAAAGGGGGATAAATGCTTTCTTTGAATTGTGGATCTGGACTGAGACGCGAGTCCTTTCCACACTTATATTGTAGGCTTAAAAGTTGCCTATGGATCCCAATAATGTTTTAGAACCCAGCGAGGTTCAGGATTAATTCGCGGCTGATCACCGGCTGTAATCCGTAGCGTCATAAAATGATTTTGATTAAGATATGATTTTGAAAATGTTTTGATTCAAGCAAATGATGCCATCACCCAAAATTTCATCTCTTGTTATTATTAGTTATATTTTCGCATTGTCATTCTTTAATACATATCTTGATTTATGTTTTGTATCGTATTGTTTAGCACTTGTTGAGTATTTGGCTCACTCCTTGCTTTAACCCTAATATTACAACTATAAGCTATAGTTAGATTCAAGTAGATAACACGTAAAACTTGTGACACCGATGCGTATATCTGAGCTCAGGTAGAATAAGGGATAGTTTTGTGTGAGGACACGATGCTAAAACTAGTTGTAATAGTTATTAGTGTTGGGCTGTTCCATACCCTAAACTGTAAGATCTTGGATTCAGATGTATTTACTTTCTTTTAAATATTATAATAGTTATATATTATGTTTTGTTTAGTTGGGGGTGTGACATATTTACTCTAGATCTCAAAGGAGTACCCGACTTTTATTTCCTTTTTTTTCTTTTCTTTTGATAAGTGAGGCTTATCAGCATTTAGTTCATTATTAAGATTTACTGAAATCAGAATCTTACAGATAAGAAGCAAGAATCTAGTTTGTGACTTAGTAATAATATACACAAAGTAAACTTGACTAAGCTCAAAATCAGAATTTGCTTTTGTTAAAGAGTTTTCATATAAACAACTAATTCAAACATGGGATTTCTAGTATGTTAAAGACTACTAGGTCAGCATCTAGCACAGTTATCCTCATTGGATTGAATAGTCACAGAATATTCAAAACACTATCAGAGTTTAAAGATCCACATCAGATAACAATCAGTATTTAACGAATTTTAATTAAAGAACATATGTCATGAAGATAAGACAATCTGTAAACACTGATCATAAAGTCTGATGCATGAGAACAAAAACTAAGCAGATTTAGAGAAAGAACCTGAAACCATTCCAAGTTCATTTACCAGTCTTGTAAAAGTAGCTTCACATAGTGGTTTTGTGAAGATATCTGCTAGTTGTTGATCTGTTGGAACAAAATGAAATTCTACTATACCTTCCATCACATGTTCCCTTATGAAATGGTACCTAATGCTGATGTGCTTTGTCATTGAGTGTTGAACTGGATTACCTGTCATAGCAATAGCACTTTGATTATCACTGTAAATAGGGATTTTAGAAAATTCTAACCCATAATCCAGTAACTGATTCTTCATCCAAAGAATCTGTGCACAACAGCTTCCTGCAGCAATATATTCTGCTTCTACAGTTGATATAGAAATTGACTTCTGTTTCTTGCGAAACCAAGAAACCAATCTGCCTCCAAGAAATTGGCAGCTTCCACTAGTGCTTTTCCTATCTATTTTGCATCCTACAAAATCTGCATCTGAGTAACCTATTAGCTTAAAATCTGATTCTCTAGGATACCACAATCCCAGATCAGCTGTACCCTTAAGGTACTTGAAAATTCTCTTCACAGCTATTAAATGAGGTTCTCTTGGATCAACCTGAAATCTTGCACAGAGACATGTAGCATACATGATATCAGGTCTACTTGCAGTTAAATAGAGTAAAGAACCAATCATACCTCTGTAGTTAGTAATATCTACTGGTGAGCCAGTATCTTTATCTAACTTGGTTGCAGTGGCCATGGGAGTGGATGCGGTTGAACAATCTTGCATTCCAAATTTCTTCAGTAAATTTCTGGTATACTTGGATTGACAGATAAAAGTACCTTCTTCACTTTGCTTGACTTGAAGGCCCAGAAAATAACTAAGTTCTCCCGTCATAATCATTTGATATCTTGACTGCATTAGCTTTGCAAACCTCTCACAGAGTTTGGAATTTGTAGAACCAAATATGATATCATCAACATATATTTGTACCAAAAGTAAGTCCTTTCCATGGTTGAGGTAGAACAGTGTTTTATCAATTGTACCTCTGTGAAATCCACTTTCTAGAAGGAATTGAGCTAAAGTCTCATACAATGGAACTGTTCTCTCTCAGTGATGAACAAATATCACGAGAGCTGCTAGGTTACAATGTATGATCTTCTTTTTCCAATTCTCCATTAAGAAAAGCACTTTTCACATCCATTTGAAAGACTTTAACCTTTTTGTGAGCAGCATAAGCCAAAAAGATCCTTATGGCTTCTAATCTAGCAACTGGTGCAAATGTTTCATCATAATCAATACCCTCCTGTTGAGAGTAGCCTTTAGCAACCAATCTTTCTTTATTCCTTATAATTATGCCATCACTGTCAGTTTTGTTTCTGAACACCCATTTTGTGCCAACAACTGATTTGTTCTTTGGTCTTGGTACTAGGGTCTAGACTTTATTTCTTTCAAATTCATTTAACTCTTCCTGCATTGCTTGCACCCAATCAGTATCTTGAAGAGCTTCTTCCACTTTCTTTGGTTCAGTCTGAGATAGAAAAGAATGATAGAGACATTCACTTGATGTTGCAGTTCTAGTTCTGACACCTGCTTCAGGATCTCCAATTATTAAGTCAGGTGTATTTGATTTGGTCCACTTCCTTGCAAATTGAAGTTGACTTCTAGAACTGGATCCTCCCCCATGATCCATGTTGTCTCCATCAGCATTTTCTGATGCTCCCCCTTTAGTTATGCTCTCTGAGACTTCCGAATTTAACTTGGATCCTTCAGGATTTGAAGTATCAGAGCTTCCAGAATTATCAGCATTTAACTCATCAGAACTAGATGAATCAGAACTTGAAGAGCCAGTGTCAGGTTCCGATGCTTCTTGAGAGTCTTGAGATGTGGTAGGATCTTCAGCTTGCTCCCCCTGGACAGGTGTATTTTCCTTTGGAGTTGTTACCACTGATTCAATGACATCAGTACTTACAGGATCAGAGTTTAAGTCATCAGAATTTACAGAATCGGAATTTAAGTCTTCATTTTCAAATCTCAGCTGATCGTGATCATTGAAATCTTCAAGTCCAGTAATCTTCTTATCATCAAAAGATACATTGATAGATTCCATGACAACCCTTGTTCTTAAATTGTAGACTCTGAAGGCTTTTGTGGAAAGTGGATATCCAACAAAGATTCCTTCATCAGCTTTTAGATCAAATTTTGACAGCTGCTCAGGATGAGTCTTAAGAACAAAACACTTGCAACCAAATACATGAAAGTATTTTAGATTTGGCTTCTTTTTCTTCACCATCTCATATGGTATTTTTCCTTGCTTGTTTATGAGTGTTGCATTCTGTATAAAATAAGCAGTCTGCACAGCTTCAACCCAAAAGTAGGTTGGCAGCTTTGCTTCATCAAGCATAGTTCGTGCAGCTTCAATGGGTGTTCTATTCTTTCTTTCTACAACTCCATTTTTCTGTGGAGTTCCAGGTGCAGAAAATTCCTGTTTGATTCCATGCTCTTTGCAGAACTCTTCCATGATTAAATTCTTGAATTCAGTGCCATTATCACTTCTTATAATTTTAACAGAATCTTTGACCAACTTATCCAGCTGTCTGACATGATCAGTTAGAGTTAATGCAGTTTCATTCTTCTTTTGCAAGAAGTACACCCAAGTGTACCTTGTGAACTCATCCACTATAACCAGAGCATATTTCTTCTTTGCAATAGACATGACTTGACTGGACCAAATAGATCAACATGCAGTAGGTGATAAGGCTCAAGAATTGATGACTCAGTTTTGCTCTTGAAAGAAGATTTTCTTTGTTTTGCCTTTTGACATGAATCACAAAGGCCATTAGGAGCAAATACTGATTTTGGTAGTCCTCTCACAAGATCTTTCTTTATAAGCTCATTTATGTTGTTGAAGTTTAAATGAGAGAGTCTTTTGTTCCAATTCCAGCTTTCTTCAATTGATGCTCTACTCAATAGACAGATTGCAGAACCATCAGAACTTGTTGAAAGTCTGCCTTAATAAATGTTACCGTGCCTGTAACCTTTCAGAACCACTTTGCCTGTAGAATTGCTTACAACTTCACAGTGTTCTTCAAAGAAATCCACATGATAACCTCTGTCACAGATTTGACTCACACTTAGCAGCTTGTGTTTAAGTCCTGAGACAAGAGCTACTGTTTCAATGATGACATTCCCAAGATTAATACTTCCATATCCTAGAGTTTTTCCCATGTTGCCATCTCCATAAGAAACTCCTGGGCCAGTTTTCTCCACAAAGTCTGAGAGCAGGGCTTTATTTCCAGTCATATATCCTGAACATCCACTAACTAGTACTAGGATGTTTTTCCTGTTGCCCTGCAATCACAAAGACCACTAATGGTTAGTTTTAAGGACCCAGACTTGCTTGGATCCTTTGGCCTTTTTAAGTTTGTTAGCATTTGCAGCGGATTTAATATCAGAGTTTATGCTAACATGCTGTTTATCAGAACTTATATCAGACTTTGCATCAGACTTTACACTAGAAGGAATTAAAGCAACTTTCTCCAAAGAAGGTTTTATTTGATAATAATCAAAGTATAAACTATGATATTCCTTACAAGTATAAATGGAATGCCATAAACTTCCACAATGAAAACAAGGATTTTGTGGCTTAAACCTAAAAGACTGACTCTTAACTCCTCACTTAGGAGGTAAAGAGTTTATATTCTTATTCTTCCTGCAAAAAGAAGCAAGATGGTTAGAGTTTCCACAGTTATAACATTTCTTTCTAGGAGCATTTGGAACAGGCATATAATTATTGTTTTTATTCACACCTTCCTTTCCATTCCTATTTTTCCTAGCCGCCTTAAACTTGTTGACATTCCTTATTTCTTTCAGCTTATGCTTAATCTGTTTCTTTGTCATTAAGCCTATGTTGACTTCAGCTGGTTTATCCTGTTCTAATTTGTCAGAAGTTGACTTCTCCTTAACTTCTGTCACAGACTCTTTCATCTTTTTAGAATCAGACTTTACAGTTTTAGCTACAAACTTAACAGGATTTACCTTTGGCTTAGCAATTTGTTTAACAACAATTGGCTCAATTTGTTCAGTTCCTTTTTCACTTTTATCATCTCCATAACCTAAGCCCTCTTTCCAGTTTCCACTACTTAAAAAATTCTGAGTTGTTCTGCCATAATTAGTCCAAGTCCTGATAATCTCTCTTTCCTTTTCTAACTCAGTTTTTAGAGATTCATTCAATTTTAACACTTTATCTCTAACATAAAAAGCATCATCTCTTTCTTTCTGAGTTTGATGGAACTTAACTAACTCTTTTTCTAAATAATCATTCATTTTCTTAAAAGCAAGATTTTCAGGAGTTAATCTTTTACATGTTAAAGTTTGATCTATGTAGCTAATAAACATGGTTTTAAGATATAATCTCAACTCTGTAATATCATCAGTATGAAAGGCAGAAGTTGTTTGAGGTACCTTTAATTCAGCAGTTTCAGGGCTGCCATCAACATTTGCCATTAAAGCATAATTCACCTCATCTTCAGAATCTGAAGAGTCTGTCCAGCTTTTCTTCTTTGTGACAAGTGCCTTGCCTTTGTCACTCTTTCATTTCTTGCAGTCAGGAGATATGTGGCCTCTTTCACCACAATTGTATCATTTGACATTTGAGTTGTCTCCTCTGTCAGACTTTGTACTTTTGCCTTCATACTTTCTGAAACCTTTCTTATCAGTACTTCCACATTTCTTGGAAAACTTCTATCCCCTTCTGAATTTCCTGTAGGCTATCTTTGTGATACCCTTCACCATAAGAGCACACAATTTCATCATCTCTTCATCAGTATCTATTTCAGGTAAACTTTTATTTTTGAATCATCATCATCAGAACTTGATGATTATGAATCAGACTTTGTGATGCGAGCTTTTCCTTTGCCTTTCTTGGAGACAACCACTTTGGGGAATTCCTCCTCAGCCTTAAGAACAACTGTCCTTGACTTTCTCCCATATATCTTGCTTCTTTGATCCATCTCAAGTTCATAAGTCTTGAGCATACCATAAATTTTATCAAGAGTAGTTTCATCAAGAGCAGAGTAGTCTCTTATAGTAGTTGACTTCGAATCCCAACTTTCAGGAAGAGCTAAAAGGAATTTTAGATTTGAATCTTCAAGATCATATTCCTTGTCCACCATGACGGATCATTCAAGAGTTTGACAAACCTGTCATATAAGTCAGTTAATGACTCATCAGCTTTTGAGTCAAAGTGCTCATACTCTTGAGTGAGTATAGTCCTCCTGTTCTTCTTGATTGCATCAGTTCCCTGGCATCTTGTCTCCAAAGCATCCCATATCTCCTTTGCAGTCTTGTAATGAATTACCCTGTTTGACATGACATTATCAATGGCACTATGCAGCAAATGCCTTACCTTTGCATCCTTGGCAATAGATGAGATATCTTCAGCTGTATACTCACTTTTCTCCTTTGGTATGGTCTTTGCTGGCTGATCTGCAACTACAACAGAGAGCTTGGTTGTCTTATGCGGTCCTTCAATAATTTTGTCAAGGTATTCTGGATCAGTAGCTTCCAGAAACATAGCCATCTTCACTTTCCATATGGGATACTCAAAAGGTCTCAGTATTGGAACCTTAATAGTCTCATATCGACTGTGGATTTGAGTGTTTTTAGTTTCTTCATTTTTTGTGGGCTTTGTTGGATTTTCTGCTTCTTCAGACATGATTGTTTGGATCTTTACTATATGTGTGTTAATAGATAGGCTCTGGTACCACTTGTTAGGTCACACAACACTGTAGAAGGGGGTTGAATACAGTGTAGAATACAATCAAATCGATTTCGAACACAAGTAACAGTAAACAGATATATTCAATATAATAAACTCTGTTACAATGGAACTGTTCTCTCTTAGTGATGAACAAATATCACGAGAGCTGCTAGGTTATAATGTATGATCTTCTCGATAATGATAACACATATAGTATAAACCTATGTCTTTGTTTATATAGTACACAGTTACAAGATAACTTCTAATTGATATGGAATATAGTTCTGTCTCCTAAAATATATCAATCATATATCTTATACAAGTCTTCTTATCTTCTAACTCTTTCCATGCATATCTTCTTTTGTATTAGTCTCGATCGTCTTTCCTATAAATCAACTTCCTTCCTTAACTGTTAGTCCTCTCGTACTTAAATTCTGATATCCATCTTCTGATATTTATCTTCTGATTATCTAAGTTCTGATATCCTTAAGTTCTGACTTCCAGTAAGTACTGATTCCAGTACGTACTGATATTTCCTGTTTGTTAAGATCTGAAAACTAAACATGAAACATATTAGACATGTCATCTCAAATATATCTAACAAAATTATATAAAGCTCTATATGGCTTAAAATAAGCCCAAGAGCATAGTATGAAAGGTTGAGCAAGTTCATACTAGACAATAAATTTAAGATGGGAACGGCCGATAAACCTTATTTACGAGGCAAGAAAAAGATGATATATTGCTCGTACAAATATACGTAGATGACATCATATTTGGCTCAACAAATGATGCACTATCTAAAGAATTCTCTGAAAATATGAGTAAAGAATTCGAGATGAGTATGATGGGAGAATTAAACTTCTTTTTGGGATTGCAAATAAGGCAATCTGATGAAGGCATCCATATCTCTCAATCCAAGTATTGTAAAGAGAAGTTGAAAAAATTCAAAATGGATAATGCCAAACCCATCTCTACTCCTATGTCCACATCCTATAAATTAACGGAAGATCCAAAAGGAATTCCCGTAGACACAAAGAAATATCGAGGAATGATCGGTAGCTTGCTTTATATAACTGCAAGTCATCCCGATATTTAAAATAGTGTTTGTAAGTGTGCTAGGTTTCAAGTAGCACTGAAAGAATCTCATTTATCCGCAGTAAAAAGGATATTGAGATATCTTAAAGGAACCACTGATGTTGGTCTTTGGTATCCAGAAGGAATACCATTTGACTTAGTATGTTTTTCTGATTCGGACTATGCCGGGCATTTAGTCGACAGAAAAAGTACTAGTGGTACTTGTCAGTTTCTCGATGGATATTTAGTTTCTTGGTTTTCAAAAAAAACAAAATTTCGTATCCATCTCAAAAATCGAGGCTGAGTATATAGCAGCTGCAAAGTGTTGTGCTCAAATACCGTGGATGAAGCAAACAGTGGCTGACTATAATATAAAATTTGATGTGATCTCAATCTTATGTGATAATACGAGTGCTATTGATCTTAACAAGAATCTTGTATTACATTCTAGATCTAAACATATAGATGTGAGACATCATTTTTTACGTGATTATGTCAATAAAGGCGATATAAAAATGACTCATATTGATACTCAGATCAATCTCGCTGACATATTCACAAAACCATTAAATTCTGAAAGATTCACTAAACTCCGCTTGGATTTAGGAATGTTGGAATCTGTGAAATAATGGTTTATATAAATAGAGTTATAAAGTAATCTCAATGATAAGGATATTTTCCCGATGAAGTCATTAAGTTTGTCTAAAACTCAGATTCATCAATAAAGAAATTTATTGATTGGGTTAAGATAACTTAAATAGCCCAGATTAACCGGGAAAATAAACTTAATCGAGTGAATATTTATTATTCCATGAGATTTATAAATACTTAAAAGTCACTCTCATATAAATTAATTTTATATTATTCTTTTTACCTATTTTTGATCTTGAATATATATATATAATTATTTTCATAAATTTACTTACAGATAAATATATAAATATATGTTATTGGAAAAACATTTTTACAAACACACACACACACACACACATATATATATATATATATTCTGAAATATTTGTTTTGGACCAGCCCAACAAGAATTTAAGGCCCGTATTTTATAGTAGTCCAAAAACATTCTTATCAAAAATATATATAGTATTATTATATTTTGAAAAATAGTTTTTATAAAAATATTATATTTTCCGGATCAATTTTTATTGTGACCATCCCAAAAACTATCCGGCCCAATTCACTACCTGAGCCCATATATATTCTACATAAAAATATATCTATTGTTTAAAATTAAACCCAGAAAAAGCCCACCCATTTTTATGTTTATTAAGCCCAATACACCACAAACCCTACAATCCTGGCCATTAATTCATAAATTAGATCCTAGTCGTTCAATCTTTAAAATATATATACGCTAACACTCTTTGTAACAGTGCACTCGCCTCTCTCTCTAAACCCTAATTCTCTTTCTCTCTCGCCGCATCAGTTCTCTCTTCTGTCAGACCCTAAATACTATTTCTCTATCAAATTTCTTCATGTTTTGATGAAATTGATTAAGAATTATCACTATCTAAAGCTATATCTTTCATTAATCATCAACCGATTGAACGATTGATGAACTTTCGAGTTTGGGTTGGTAAAAATAAAACAATTTTTGATGATAAAAATCGATGATTTATATATAAATCGAACGAGAATCATCAAATCGAACATTAGATTGATCGATTTTAATACTTATATGTTCATACCTATGTGTGATTCAAAACCCTAACATCTTCTTTGAGTTTAATTACAGGAGAAGCCGAAGAATAATGTAATACGATGAAACAGATGGTAAAATGGCTGCATGCGACTTGAAACTCGCAAAACTTAAAGGTTGACTCAGTCCACGACTGAGTCAACCAGGTAAGATCTGTCCATTTGGCTAAGTGACAGACAATGGTAAGAAATTGACCCTAACTTTGTGTGTTTTGTATTGGAACTGATAAAACCTAATATGATACTGTGATTCCTATGAACTTCTCTGTTTGATTTAAAGTAAAAGTAAGTCTGAAATTGTGTGTATCTTATTGATTTACAATTTAATCTAATTCTGTATAAACAGAACATCGAGTTTTGTAAAAGTGATTGGTTTGAATGTATAAATGATATGTTGATTTGATTATTTAATAAATCTCTCTGTTAAGAAAATAATTGATCGAATGCATTTTGTGAAGTATGTTGTGAAAACAAAACTTTGATAGTTAATTAATACATGCTTGATTGTTGTCAGTTGTGAGTTTAATGATTTAATCTTAAAAAAGGGGGATGAGTATCTGTTAAAAACTTGACTGAGTTAATGTTATAAGTTAGAATTTGATCTGGTAGTACAAATGAGATTAACAAAATGTGTATCTAATCTTTTACTTAGTTAATTAAAGTAGTATCCAATTGAATCAGTCACTTACTTGGATTTTCTATAATAATCTAGAAAGTATTAATGTGAGAAGTTGACTGGTTTGACTGAATCTACATTTTGAATGTGCTATTTGTATACCTTTTAAGATAAACAGCTTGAGTAATGAACAATCTATGAATATCAATTGCTTATTTGCTTCCTTATAGTTTACAACTTATATAATATGATAAATCCTTAACATAAATCAAATGTGTAACTTCATGAGAACTGATTCTTTGTTTATGATTG
Organism: Apium graveolens; assembly: GCF_009905375.1. Lineage (NCBI taxonomy): Eukaryota > Viridiplantae > Streptophyta > Magnoliopsida > Apiales > Apiaceae > Apium > Apium graveolens. Next base: position 114,331,718 of record NC_133656.1, read on the forward strand.
TAAAAAGACAATATGGTTGATTTAATTTAGATTACATATATGTGCTATCTGTATAATTTAACATGAAAAGTTAATCTGCTTAAGTCTATGAAGCAACTGATGTGTGATAAAGTTGAAATGACTTTATGGTATAAACTTAATAAATCATTGGAATTGATTAGGATTAACAGGCTTATCTTGTTTAAAATCAGTTTCTAAAGATAAGTCAGAATTCTTGATTTATGTGCTATTTGATAATCAATATCCACTTTACTTCTAGGATTCAACTGATATAGGCATAAACACTGTGTTTCTCTTTTAATGTCAGATTTGTCTGTGTCTTATGACTGCTGTTTATCTTTGCTGAATCCATGTGAAGGTATTTGGTTGTGTATGATTAAGTCAATCAAATGTTATTAGTATAGAGAACAAACTGATCTAATTATTTAAGAAATTGCTAAAACATTTTGGTATATGCTAGTATTCTTTAACTAATATCTTTAATAAATCAATAAAAGGAATTTCAGAAAACTACTTTGTATCTGTCAGGAATTATATGAAGGTCATCAACTGTGATTAAATGTTACTTGATTTTTTGAAATGCATCTTGCTGGTACAATTATCTTTGTACTTGAACCTATATATGCTTTTGATATTATACACTCTGTTTATGAGTTTGACTTGGCATAATGTGATTTTTGACAAAGAGCATAAGTTAATTAAAAGTTAAAGACTCACAAGCACACACTGCCCTCACAGAAAGACCTGGCAGGGGAGCCTTGAGCATCTCTGTATCTGGATCACTACTGTGATAATGGCCACTTAGAATTCTAGGTGAAAATTCAGTTAAATTCAATGCAGTTAATGTGTTATATTTAGTGTTAATTGTATTCTGATTGTTCTGTGAAGTGTATGACTTTGAATGTTGTTTGTACTAAATAAAATTGAGTGTGCATTAATATAGATGCATTGTTCTGTGTTAAATGTGCATAATATTCTATGTGTTGCATCTCATTTAACACAAGCTGCCCAAAGAAATGAATGTCACATTCTTTATTAAAACTCAAAAGTTTTCAAAAATTAAATTCTTTGGAAAAAGGGACAACCTTTCTGTACTGATCTTTTTTCAAACACTGAACATACTTAAATGCATTGTTTGTCACTTTCTAGGTCCTATGATATAGAGTGAGCTGTATTTCACCTTATGTCACACATTCTCCCAAATATGTGTACTTTCTGTACTTCTAACATTACTAAAACATTATTATTTGGTACTATCTGTCACTATTTATATATACCATCTATCAAACATCATACTTTAGTTGCACTCTACTTATACCTAGAATTTGGAATCATGTAAACCATACCTCTGTATATCAAAATTCTACAAACTGCATTTAATGAAAAGCACTATTCATGAACAGTAAATGTTATTTTATAGAAAATTATTTTCCTATATAATATTGCATTCTGTGCTATGTGTATGCATATATACTTATATTTACATTTGCTACATTCACAAACAAACACAGGTCACTTGCATTACTCCACTTCACTTGCAACATGAACCCAAATGCCAATCCCTATTACCCCAAGCCCAAACCACTGATTCAAAATCCATACCTTCTTGAAGATATGGAGAAAAATCAGTTTCACCATCACAAAACCTCTGCCTTCAAAACTGTTCAATCTTCACATCCTAAACACTATCACAACAGACACTTTCCATCTAAACAACTCAGAAAGGGATACAAAAATCACACAATTCCTTTCTCCCAAAGCAAAAAATTTCAGAACCCTCATTCCCCTAACCCTAGACCAACTAAACATTTCCAACCAAAAGTCTATACCAGAAAAGCCAATCTCAGACAAGAAACAAACCCAAACCCAAACATGAACAAACCAAAACCTCCACCACCAAAACTATCTAACCCATCAAACTCCAAAAAGTTTCTTGAGCTCATAAAAAATATCCAACATGGCACTTGTGTGGATGTTAAAGGTGAAGTGGAGTTCATCATTAGAAGGGCTAAATGGGATGGTTTAATGTACAATCTAGGAAAATAGTATTTCATTCATCTCATGGGGGAATTTTATTGCAATGTGAACATAATTAAAGGGGTCAAGGGCATCTTGTATTTCACTACTACAGTGAATAAGAAAGTTATCTGTGTAGATAACAAGAGCATCAATAGAGCACTGCATTTACCTCTTTATCTGTGTGAGTTGCCATATGAGGACATATTTTCTCTGTTTGTGTTTAACAAGTCTGAATTTGAACTTATGGTAGGTATGTTTTGTAAGTCTGATGTGCCTGATGGTCTCTGTGATGTCAACTGTGGTATTCATTTTAAACACTTTACTAGCACTATCCAGCACCTTGCTCTCATTATTAGATCTAATGTTATGCCTAAACCTAATCAGATCAAGTATTTTGACTTCTTTGATATGAAAATCATGCATATGCTTTTCAATAACAAAATCAATTTCAGTATCTCCTATGTCATTCTCTTGAACATCATAAATGCTCATCTTGTTGATTATATGCCATATGGTATGTTAATTACTTATTTCTTTGCAATATGCAACATTCAAATGCCTGAAATCTTTGCAAATCTGGCTGATTCTCAAATCACCAATGACCATTTTAGGCCACAAGTGCCCCTGATGCACTGTGAACCTTAAGAGGTCACTCATGTTGTCATTCCTCAGTTTATCAGAGAGGAAGATGTCTTTCTCTCTAAATTTGAGTCTATCAAGGCCATGTTTAATGAACTAAAAATGGAATTTAAGAGAGTAAAAACTGAAAATGATGAGATTAAGGAGAAGGTAGGAGAACTAGAGGGAGTCATTGCATCTTGCAAACATAGGATTGCATATTTAGAAAACCTAGCTGCATCTACACTAGGAACAAATTGCATGTGTGATCAAGAAATTGTCAATTCTTATCAAGTCTCTTTGAGTGAGAACACTGGAATGATTCATGAGTTAAAAGAAGTAGGTGTGGGAGCTAGAGGTCAATTGATTGATAATCTGACTGATTTAATCCATGTCTGTGATGCTGATGGAAATGTGATTCGTTAAGTTTTCCCGATTCTGCTGTTTGATGAGGTATGCTCTATGATGTTGTATGGGTACTTGTTGTTGTGTACCTACTTTACTATTGCCTGACGTATTTGTAACTTAAAAGACTTTATGTTGTTTGTTAGTTTGTAATCTTGAATTATTGTTTAACTTTGGTTGGATTGATGGAGTGTATGCACTCCCTATACTTTGTAATCTCTTAACACAGGTGTAGAACTTTGTTCTATTTAATCAGTGAACCACACTGATTGATATGAACATTTTTGTTTCATGTAATATAATCTGTATTTTGTTACTTCTGGTGTTGCATACCCTATCATACTTATACTACAAGTTTGCTCTTAAATTGACTGTAATATCCGGGATATATCGTGTAATTATTTTTGATATTATTATGTGTGCCCAGTATCTATTCTGTCAGTTAATTGTTAAGTGTTATCTGTACTTGAATATTCAAAAATAATATTAATTGAGTATTTTAATTTTTATATGTCCAAAATAAAATATAGATAATTTTCATATCTTCCTAATTATTTTTATGTTGGTTTATGGATTTATAAGAATCATATGAAATTTCTAAAACCTTTTTCCGGGTAATTAAAATCTATTTTATGAAAACGGGAACCAACCGACGTCAACCGTTGTTACGTTTTTGGAACCCGAAACTCTTTCGAGAACTCCTTCCTAACCTAATTGTAATATTCCGAGCATTTTCCATGTTTCGACTTTTTCGATCCCGCTTACGGTTTGTCCTACGCGGGTCCCGGCGCAACATTTTCGATACAATATTTGTTTCGGTAAATCAATAAAACCCATATTTTCGATAAACGGGAGCTTTTTATTAAACTATCCCAATTATCACTTCGTAATACGTGTAACCAGGCGCTGAGACCAAGACCGCAGTACAAATTGTACTGATTTGGATAATTATCCCGAAAACCGATACCGTTTGGATCAGTTTTTACAAATAAACGTACCGTTTTATATCCGGAATGATCCAACAGGATACTAATTTTCCATAATTATAAATAGCCTTTTACCGTATTTTAATTCGTATCAAAATCATTTGCAGATAGTTAATTATATAATTTTCAGAGAAAAACCCTAATTACATAAACTGTTCTAAGAATCAAACAGCAAAACGAAGGCGTTACCAATCTCTTTTTTTAAAGCTTGAGTAACCAAAACGAAGGATTTGAGGTGTTCTATCAGATTCTGAGCTTTGTTTCACTGTAGAAATCAAGGTTATTTTTCTAAAAATTTAATTATTTTTGAATTTATTTTATTAAAAATATGAATTTTTGTTTGGATGATTGTTTGTATGATTTGATGATTGCATGTTGTAGAGCTTGTTTTCCTGATGATTTTCATATGTTATACGTCTGATTTGGAGTTCAATAACATGTTCAAATTTGAGTTTGATTTTCGAATTTTAAAATTAGGGTTTATAACCCGTATGAATGTTCTTAATTGAAATTTGGGGGTTTCTTATTCTGTGATAGATTGATGATGTGTTATAGTGGGTTGTGTTCTCTGTGAAATTTGCAATCTAGTCGTATAAGTTTCATGAACCAACGAGGTATGTAGAGAAGGGAGTTGTGTTTTGAAGTTTTCCGATGTTCGCCGGAAACTGGAAAATTTCACGGCCAAATTCCGGCCAACTCAGGGATTGTTAGGATGAATTGATTGCATGGTTGTGTTCCTGATGTTGTGTAGATGTGATCTGGAGGTGTTGGTGGAGTGAGGACGCCAGGAACGTGTTCTCCGGCGAACCCGACTGTTTTCCGGCGAAGAGCTGGAAAATTACAGTTTGGTACCCCAACTTTTGAAAACGATATAGTTAGGTCCCTGAAGTTTCCAGACTTTACAAATTTAGGATTCTTGTTTATAAAATGTTTAAAAATCATATTTCCTATTTATTTTTATTATAAAAATTCATTTTTAATTTCTGAAAATTCTGAAAATTATTATTTTAATTCCGAAAATTATTTTTTATTCACAAATAAATCTGAATTAATTAGTTAATTAATTTCAGTTAATTTATAATTGATTAATTGGTCAATTAATTCGAAAATTAATTGATTAATTGATTTAATTAATTATTAATTTATTTTAATTAGTTATTTAATTAGATTTAATTATTTAAAAATGATTTAAAAATTCCGAAAATTGTTTCGAGCTTTAAAATATTATTCTAAATTATTTCCAAGGCTCGAGAATTATTCTAAAATTGTTTCGAAACCAGAATTGGCCAACCGAACCCTGTTTATTAACCCGAAATTGATCCAACGACCCGTTTTAATTCCGAAAAATGTTTTAAAAATCATTTTAAATACCCGAAAGCATATTTATGACCTTAGACTTCTTTATAAATAATATATCATTGATTACGTGATGTATTATGTGCTATATGTGACTTATTAATTGACTATCGGTCTATATATTCGGTGTTTACTTGATTATTGCATAACTTTCAATCCGTTAATCGGATTTGGGTAAAACGAAGGGTAGATAGAAGTATATGTTGAATAGAATTCTATGAGTAAATTATTGATGGATACTTATGATATGTGAGCAGAAGAGGCAAGACGTAGGAAAGGGAAACAGGTAGTTGAGGAGTAAGACGATTGTGATTGAAAGCAAGTGCAGGATAATAACCTAATACCAGGCAAGTGTTCTGAACTTTCTCGAGATATTGTAATTCTTGATAGTCTTGTTAACATTGCAAGTGCTTTGAAGCACGGAAACCTAAATCCTGATTTCAGTTATTGTTCTTGAGCTATGAACCATATTCTTTCTAAGCCATTGATTATTGTATACCCAAACAAGAACCACAAATCTACGATACTACTCCACAAATACATACAAACTAAATACCAGACACTGAAATGAACTATTATATTCTCAACCCATGGTATCCTATGCTTTGAAAGCCTAAATCTTTGAAACCCTGAAACGTTGTTTCCTTTGTTATCCAATTCTTTCATTACCCAGCATCCAAGCTTTTAAAAGTACCTTATTGATCCTTACAAGGATTTAAACCCTTTCATTGTTAAACATTTATTATTGTTAATGATTTCGGTTATTGCTCATTATTGCATATTCTGTTATTATGTTAGAATTGGATTGTTTTTATAAAATTGTGGACCAGATTCGTGGTCAGACCATATAATGGTCAAGTTAGGCCAATGTGTGCCTTGGATCCAGTAGTTAGAGCAATGCTGTGTGCCTTGCTCGGGGTTAGTGCGTGACTGATCAGCAGCCTAACCTTGGTTTTAAATTAAAAGTATAATATCCAATTCTAAATCATAATCCATTGTTCACTTGATATCATAACCATATTCACCTGATGATCATTATTCTCAGTTTTGTCATTATGACTTGCTGAGCTAGTTAGCTCATTTGTGCGATGTTGTTTATATTCTTTCCAGTTAAAAAGGAACCAGTTGGTAAAGAGGATCCCCAGTCCAGCGCGAGAGCTAGGGGTTTAGGTTGAGAAAGCTGAGCTAGTAGGCTTCTTTTGGGAATAATTTAAGTTTGTAAAAAGTTGTAATAATGTTTAATACTCAGTTTGAGTTTGAAATAGTTGGGATTTGAACGGTTTGTAATATATTAGTGTGTTTGGCTTGTGTGCATACTTTAACCTGTTGCGGTCCGTGGTGGTTGGTAAGTAGGGTCATTGCATATATTATTATTATCTTTATTATTGTTATAAGCAGGTTTTAATTAAGGTGTGTGTGTGGACCCCAAACTTCTGACCCGGGTTTGGAGGGCGCCACAGGTTTGGTATCAGAGCTATAGGTTATAAGTCACTGACACAAGCCTAGGTTGACGGGAATGGGTAGAGGGATAGGATTAGAAGTAAGGTATAGGATGATAGAACGTCGAGAGGTTGAGTGTTATGGTATAACCGGTATTAGTATAGTTTGCGTCGTGGTACACGATTCTTATATTACGATATAATTTCAGATAGCAGAGATGGCCGACTCTTTTATTCCCGTATCAGCTGATCACTCAGAGCCTTCAGTTGGAGTGCCGTTTTCGCATCCACGTCCTGTTGTTCCACCAGCATTGGCTATTCTACCTCCACCTGTGTTGCAGCCCGTACCACTGCAGGCTATTCCACCTCCAGGCATGAGGCCACCTGTCAGAGGATCCCCACCAGCTGATTCAGATTCCACTGGGCATTCAGTAGCGAGTGCCCCATTCCAGTCTACATTGCCCCCAGTTCCTTACTACCGGTATGAGGCTCTTCTATTGGAGCGTGATTCCTTGTTGGCTCAGATTAGAGAGTTACAGCATATCATCAGGACTACAGATGTTAATCGTGGTGTGAGGGAGCTTCGAGAGGAGATTCATGTGACACGGAGGGTTCTTGAGGCTAGGTTACATGGAGCTACACTACCTGGCAGAGGCCCTGATGCACTGATGGGCTGGGCTACTGAGGTGATGGAGGACTTTGAGAGGCTAGCAGGACCAGAGTTTCCTTGGAGCTGAGTTAGAGATTTTGAGATGAAGATGCTGAGCAGTGTTGTATGGTTATATAGTATGTACAGTAGTGTGTAGTGTGTATCAGTAGACTTTTGAGTTGTATTCATAGACTAGCTATGCTGACTAGTGAGTAGGTTGTTGTACCCTTTTTTCTTTTACTTCTGAAGCGTCTTTACGCTTGTACTACCCTAGAACTTTTGATCTATATATATCAGTACCTTTTTCCTTTCCAGCACTGTCATTTATTTTATTGCACCAGTTATACCCTGTGATACCATGTACCCTGTTTTCCATAACTGTTTATATTCTATAAAGAAGCATGCAATTTACTTAGTTACAACTGTTTTCAAAAAAAAAGATATTCCTATTTTACAAAACTTTTCTTTTATGCAAATATTTGATTCAAAAGCTAAATAAATTGATTGATTCTTTACAGAAAATGCCTCCCAAAAGAAATACCCGCACCAACACCCAGAATGAAGAAACCAACAACAATAATAACCAAGATGATACAACCCAGAATGTGAACCCAGGACCCATGGACCCAGCAATAGCCCAGATTCTTCAAATCTTGGCCCAACAAACAGTTCACTTGGCACAACAACAGCAGAGACAGACCAATCCCCAGGTAACTTTCAAAACTTTTCAGGCAGTAAACCCACCAGAATTCAAGGGTTCCTTAGAGCCAATTGAAGCAAATGTGTGGTTAAAGGAAATAGAGAAGGCTTTTGCCTTAGTGAAAGTAAAGGAAGAACAGAAGGTTGAGTTTGCAAGTTACTATTTGAAGAATGAGGCCACCTATTGGTAGGAAATGGTGAAGACATTGGAAGGCACAGATGTTATTAGTTGGGAAAGGTTCAAGGAATTGTTTTTAGAAAAGTATTTTCCTCAGTTTGTTCAGGATCAAATGGAGCTGAAGTTTTTAGAGTTAAAGCAAGGGAATATGTCGGTAACAGATTATGAGGGTAAATTTGAGGAATTGTCAAGGTATGTGTCGTCGTATGTTGATACTGATAGGAAGAAAGCTAAAAGATTCTAGCAAGGTTTGAAACCATGGATCATAGGGAAGGTAGCCATTTTTGAATTGGATACCTATGCAGGAGTGGTACAGAAGGCTATGATCGCAGAGACGGAGAGTGAGATATTACAGAAGGAAAAGGAAAGCAAGAAAAGGAAAGTTGAAGGAAGTGAGGGTCAGTCACAAACAGGGAAGTTTTCAAACTTTAAGAAGGGCAAGTTCCAGCCAGGGAGAAATTTTAATTTCAGGAGACAAAATGTAGGAGACGGAGGCCAGGGCAATCGTTCAGCTAATGTGAATCAGCCGAATCAGTTGAGATTAACTTTTCCAGATTGTCAAGTATGTGGAAAGAAGCATGGAGGAGTTTGTAACAAGTTGAATGTGGTATGTTTTAAATGCAACCAGAAAGGGCACTACTCGAGGGAGTGCCGAAATCAGCCAGCAAGAGAGCCAACAAATAAGGATCAACCTATCCGGAATCCAGCAGTGAAGGTTCTAGTCATTGGATTTACATGCTTTAAATGTGGGAAGCCAGGACATATGGCCAGGGATTGCAAGACACCAGCCCCAGTTAGTAATGCATTGAGAATTATGGGATCTACCCCGGCAGTAAATGAGACTCCAAGGGCTAGAGTTTTCGACATGTCAGTGAAGGATGCTATCCATGATACGGATGTCGTGGCAGGTACGCTTAATGTGAACTCTTTATGTGCCAAAGTGTTAATAGATTCGGGAGCAACTCGATCGTTTGTTTCACAAGATTTTGTTAGTAAGTTAAATTGTCCAGTTGGGTATTTAAATGAAATAATGACTGTGGAATTAGCAAATCAAGAACGTGTAACTGTTAACCAAGTTTGTGGGAATTATGAGATTGAGATTTCTGGTAGTAAGTTTTGTGTAGATTTAATACCGTTTAAGTTAGGAGAATTTGACGTTATATTAGGAATGGATTGGTTATCTAAGCATGATGCTCAGATAGATTATCGAAATAAGAAAGTAATGGTGAAAACGCCAGACGAAAGAATAGTAACGTTCAAGGGACAGAAGCAGGTAAAGAAGTTCTTAACAATGATTCAAGCCAAGAAGTTACTACGGCAAGGATGCGAGCATTTCGTAGCATATGTGATTGGCAGAAGTCAGGAGCCAGCAAAACTTGAAGATATCCCAGTAGTGAATGAATTTCCAGACGTATTTCCCGACGAATTGCCAGGACTTCCTCCAGATAGAGAAATTGAATTTGCAATTGATTCAGCACCTGGAACAGAACCAGTATCCAAGGCCCCGTATAGAATGGCGCCCGTTGAGATGAAAGAATTAGCAAAGCAATTGCAAGAGCTGTTAGAGAAAGGAGTAATTAGACCCAGCGTATCCCCGTGGGGTGCACCGGTATTATTTGTCAAGAAGAAAGATGGAAGCATGAGACTGTGCATCGACTATAGGGAGCTCAATAAATTGACGATTAAGAATAAGTATCCGTTACCCAGAATTGATGATTTGTTTGACCAATTGAAGGGAGCCAAGTATTTCTCCAAAATCGATTTAAGATCGGGATATCATCAACTAAAGATTAAACCAGAAGATATACCAAAGACAGCTTTCAGAACAAGGTATGGGCATTACGAGTTTTTAGTGATGTCTTTTGGATTGACCAACGCCCCAGCAGCGTTTATGGACCTGATGAACAGAATTTTCAAGGAATATTTGGACAAGTTCGTTATAGTATTTATAGACGATATTTTGATCTATTCAAAGACGGAGGAGGATCATGCGGAACATTTAATGACAGCTTTGGAAATTTTAAGGAAAAAGAAGTTATATGCTAAATTGTCAAAGTGTGAGTTTTGGCTACAGGAAGTTCAGTTCTTAGGACACATAGTCAATAACGAAGGGATCAAAGTGGACCCGACAAAGATCGAGGCAATTACGAATTGGGAAAGACCGAGAACACCCACTGAGGTAAGAAGTTTCTTGGGATTGGCAGGATATTATCGACGATTCGTTCAGAATTTCTCAAGAATTGCAACACCATTCACAAAGCTTACACGAAAGAATGAAAAGTTTATATGGAATGACAAGTGCGAAGAAAGTTTTCAGGAATTGAAGCGGAGATTAATCACAACACCTGTTTTGTCACTTCCAGACAATCAAGAGAATTTCGTAATTTATAGTGATGCTTCTCATAAAGGATTAGGATGTGTTTTAATGCAGCACGAAAAGGTGATTGCGTATGCGTCAAGACAATTGAAACCACACGAACAGAAGTACCCTACTCATGATTTGGAGTTAGCAGCTATAGTTTTCGCTTTGAAGATTTGGAGACATTATTTGTATGGAGAAAAGTGTGAGATTTTCACGGATCACAAAAGTTTGAAATATATATTTTCCCAAAAGGAACTTAATATGAGGCAAAGGAGATGGTTAGAATTGATCAAGGATTATGATTGCTCGATTAATTATCATCCAGGTAAGGCGAACATGGTGGCAGACGCATTAAGTCGGAAGGAAAAGTTAAATGAGTTATCAGTACCTGAAAATATATATAAGGAATTTCAGAAATTGGAATTGGAAATTAGAGTTTGCGAACCTGAGGAAGCGAAAGTGTACAGTATGACTTTCCAGCCGGAGTTGTTGGAGAAAATAAAGAAATGTCAGAAAGATGTAATGGATCAAGATATAAATCGTTTGGTAGGTGAAGAATTATGCATGCAGAAGGATGATCAAGGCATTTTGAGATTTTGATCTAGAATCTGGATTCCACCAGTGACGGAGTTAAAGAATGAAATTTTACAAGAAGCACATAGTTCAAGATATTCCATCCATCCAGGGAGTACTAAAATGTACAGAGATTTAAAGAAGAATTATTGGTGGCCAGATATGAAGAGGGAAATTGCGGAATGGATTAGCAAATGCTATACCTGTCAGAGAGTTAAAGCAGAGCATCAGAGACCAAGCGGATTGCTACAACCATTGGAGATTCCAGAATGGAAGTGGGAACATATTACCATGGATTTCATAGTTGGATTACCAAGGACAAGGGCTAATCATGATGCCATTTGGGTTATAGTGGATAGACTTACCAAGTCAGCTCATTTTCTGCCTATAAATGAAAGATTTTCGCTCGATAAGTTAGTTCATATGTACTTGAAAGAAATTGTAGTTCGTCATGGAGTTCTAGTGTCTATCGTATCTGATCGAGATCCAAGGTTTAATTCAAGATTCTGGAAGAGTTTTCAAGAATGTTTGGGAACAAGACTGAATATGAGTACAGCTTATCACCCCCAAACGGATGGCCAAAGTGAAAGAACGATCCAGACAATCGAGGATATGTTACGTGTTTGTGCTATTGATTTCAAAGGAAGTTGGGACGAACATTTACCTCTGGTAGAGTTTGCTTACAACAACAGTTATCATGCCAGCATTGGAATGCCACCCTATGAAGCCCTTTATGGACGCAAATGTAGATCTCCAATATATTGGGACGAAGTAGGAGAACGCAAGATACTTGGACCTGAACTGGTACAGCAGACAAAGGAAGTTGTTGAACTTATCCAGAAAAGATTAATAGCCGCTCAAAATCGTCAGAGGAAATATGCAGACCAATCAAGGAAAGACATGGAATTTGAAGAAGGAAGCTTGGTATTACTGAAAGTATCACCATGGAAAGGACTAACGAGGTTTGGAAAGAAAGGGAAGCTAAGCCCAAGATATGTCGGACCTTTTGAGATCCTAAAGCGCGTTGGCAAAGTAGCTTACGAATTGGCGTTACCTCCGCACATGGAGCACATTCACAATGTTTTTCATGTATCGATGCTCAAGAAATATAATCCAGACTCCAGACATGTAATAGAATATGAGCCAATAGGGCTTCAGGCAGATTTATCATATGTAGAGAGTCCGATAGAGATTCTAGAGGCAAGAGAGAAAGTATTGAGAAATAAAGTGGTAAAGTTAGTAAGAGTATTGTAGAGAAACCCAAAGGTTGAAGAGTCAACCTGGGAGTTAGAAAATGATATGAGAGAAAAGTACCCTCATTTATTTTCTTAGGAGATTCTGAGGACAGAATCCTTTTAAGGGGGGAAGGATGTAATATCCGGGATATATCGTGTAATTATTTTTGATATTATTATGTGTGCCCGGTATCTATTCTGTGAGTTAATTGTTAAGTGTTATCTGTACTTGAATATTCAAAAATAATATTAATTGAGTATTTTAATTTTTATATGTCCAAAATAAAATATAGATAATTGTCATATCTTCCTAATTATTTTTATGTTGGTTTATGGATTTATAAGAATCATATGAAATTTCTAAAACCTTTTTCTGGGTAATTAAAATCTATTTTATAAAAACGGGAACCAACCGACGTCAACCGTTGTTACGTTTTTGGAACCCGAAACTCTTTTGAGAACTCCTTCCTAACCTAATTGTAATATTCCGAGCATTTTCCATGTTTCGACTTTTTCGATCCGGCTTACGGTTTGTCCTACGCGGGTCCCGGCACAACATTTTCGATACAATATTCGTTTCGGTAAATCAATAAAACCCGTATTTTTCGATAAACGGGAGCTTTATATTAAACTATCCCAATTATCACTTCGTAATACGTGTAACCAGGCGCTGAGACCAAGACCGCAGTACAAATTGTACTGATTTGGATAATTATCCCGAAAACCGATACTGTTTGGATCAGTTTTTACAAATAAACATACCGTTTTATATCCGGAATGATCCAACGGGATACTAATTTTCCATAATTATAAATAGCCTTTTACCGTATTTTAATTCGTATCAAAATCATTTGCAGATAGTTAATTATATAATTTTCAGAGAAAAACCCTAATTACATAAACTGTTCTAAGAATCAAACAGCAGAACGAAGGCGTTACCAATCTCTGTTTTTAAAGCTTGAGTAACCAAAACGAAGGATTTGAGGTGTTCTATCAGATTCTGAGCTTTGTTTCAATGTAGAAATCAAGGTTATTTTTCTAAAAATTTAATTATTTTCGAATTTATTTTATTAAAAATATGATTTTTTGTTCGGATGATTGTTTGTATGATTTGATGATTGCATGTTGTAGAGCTTGTTTTCCTGATGATTTTCATATGTCATACGTCTGATTTGGAGTTCAATAACATGTTCAAATTTGAGTTTGATTTTCGAATTTTAAAATTAGGGTTTATAACCCGTATGAATGTTCTTAATTGAAATTTGGGGGTTTCTTATTCTGTGATAGATTGATGATGTGTTATAGTGGGTTGTGTTCTCTGTGAAATTTGCAATCTAGTCGTATAACTTTCATGAACCAACGAGGTCTGTAGAGAAGGGAGTTGTGTTTTGAAGTTTTCCGATGTTCGTCGGAAACTGGAAATTTCACGGCCAAATTCCGGCCAACTCAGGGATTGTTAGGATGAATTGATTGCATGGTTGTGTTCCTGATGTTGTGTAGATGTGATCTGGAGGTGTTGGTGGGGGAGGACACCGGGAACGTGTTCTCCGGCGAACCCGACTGTTTTCCGGCGAAGAGCTGGAAAATTACAGTTTGGTACCCCAACTTTGAAAACGATACAGTTAGGTCCCTGAAGTTTCCAGACTTTGCAAATTTAGGATTCCTGTTTATAAAATGTTTAAAATCATATTTCCTATTTATTTTTATTATAAAAATTCATTTTTAATTTCTGAAAATTCTAAAAATTATTATTTTAATTCCGAAAATTATTTTTTATTCAAAAATAAATCTGAATTAATTAGTTAATTAATTTCAGTTAATTTATAATTGATTAATTGGTCAATTAATTCGAAAATTAATTGATTAATTGATTTAATTAATTATTAATTGATTTTAATTAGTTATTTTAATTAGATTTAATTATTTAAAACTGATTTAAAATTTCCAA